>NC_056746.1:1549892615-1549922615 GCF_019279795.1 Protopterus annectens | reverse complement strand
TATTATGCTATCAATGCAGGTGCAGGGTCAACCTGCTGTCTATAAGCAGTTCCTGCCACATCAGGCCAGTATTGGCATATCTGAGGATAACAGTCTGTATGCACAACATGTGCCAGCCAAACCAGATACACTTGTACGTGTCACTATACATTATTGTGGGACATGCACATCCCAGGCAATGTCCATGTCAAGGACTATCAAACACAGTCATGACATGCATCACAAAGCAATGGCCATACAAAATGGCAACCAGGATGTCAGGACAGTTCATTCAATACCCATCTGTGTGGGACATTGCAGACACTACACCCCTGTACCACACTGCACACCATTGTCGGGTGGTGTGATGCCAAGGATTACCCTTACCCAGCCTTGTACAGCTATCTTGCACAGCCAACCACTACACACCCATGAAGCAATGCACACATGCAAGTCAGTACTGGCACCTTGTGTCTGCATGTGGGGTATGATGCTCCCAGCCACAGTCACACCCAGTATAACTCCCATTGGTATACCGACTGATGTCAGACACGTTCACATGCCCTAGCCCATTTAACCTCCGGATAACCCCAGTGGTGCATGTAGTACCTGTGCATTACTGCAATGTGGCAAACTAAGTAGTTAGGAAGTGTATTTGTGGGCCTGGCAAACTGTGTCAATGTGAGTTCATTAGAGAGTGTGGTTGTGTTGACAATGACATCCATTCATGTGAACAGCCATGTGTGCTACACCTAGTGTATGTCTACTATATCTCTGTTGCAGATGTCGCTCACCAGCACACATATATGTTCTTACAGCACACCAACATGTCAGCTTTGTGGCACATGGAGTAACTGCATGCACTTGTAATAGTAATGACTAGTCAGTCAGGGGTTTGAACCCCTGCACTGGCAGGTGTGTGACAGATGATGCTTAGGTTTTAGTCTCCAAGCCCTTCTCTGATGTACTTTGCCTCTGTCTGTCCCTCCCACACACTCTCTGGTGGATGTGGAGTTGTACACCTGCTCAGCAGCAGCTTGTGTTTTGTAAGTGATGGTCATGATCAGGTGATGGTCTCTGCACCTGTTGCAGTCCTCCTCTAGCTAATTGCATGTGGAACAGCGGTGATGATGTTCCCATAGCCAATCATATGGAAACACAGTACAATATCTAGGAACATCATGTTGGTGTTTGCCCATAGCAGTCGTTGTGAGTGGTACCTGGATCTGGTGTTTGGTAAATGGCATCACAGATGATATCTGGATGTTCCTCAAACAACATACACAGTGAGAAATAGCCTAATGAGAGGAGCGTGATGTTCCAGACATGACTACAGCATGTAAGTGTAGCTATGCTTCATTAAGACTACTGCCAGTTTAACAAGTTGTGTGTGGTAATGGCTATTCTGCATGTTTTAAAACTGAGAAGACAGTGCTCTGTTTGTGAGGGGAACCCCCATCTGTAGGGCCATCTGTGGAGTGGTCAGTGTGTGGAACCATTTGTTTCCTGCGTTACTCACTGAACACACATCTGTGAACTGCAGGAGCATAGTGTGAGGATTGCAGTCAGTACATGGTGATAGTGATGAGTTACTGCCATTATATCACAGATTGGACATATGTCACATGTAACAGTGGTATGACAGACACTGTCTGGGGTTCTCAGTTACACTCCAATAATGGGCCACTGTTCATAGCTACAGTCACAAGTCCTCTACACTTTGTACAGATGTCATGCGTTATATATGCATGTGTTGTGCTCCCTTTGCAAATGTATACCATCTGCTGTGTTTGGTTGATGGTCATATATATGCATGCTGTTATAAGTAATCCTGAATGCTGTTGACTATTACTAAGCCATATCTGTGTTAACTGCAACATCATAGGCTGTATGGGTTTAGACGTCTTGGCAGAACCTCCTGTCCCACTTCAGCTGACCATGGCACTGGGCAGCAGCACATCTAGGGCCCAGCCTTGGACCTCCACCTCTGTTGGCTCTGCACCACCTTCTGGTGGAACCACCACTGAGGATGGGGTTTGTTCCCCCTGGGAGCAGGTCCAGACAGGAACATGTCCGCTGTCGTACAATCCTGAACGTGGTGCATAGGGGGCTCAATAAGGGGTTTTGAGGCCAGATATGCCAGCTCGAGGGCAGAGCATCACATTTACAGGGTGAGCCTGCCCCTCCTAGACAGCTTCCAGCAGTGGCACCTTTGTGGCTGTTTTGGTGCAGTGATGACAGCCTATGGCTGGGGACCTCCGTCCCACTGTTTCCATCTGTGGGCTCATGGGCTTGTGACTACTGAACACCCCTCCCCATCCAAGGTGTGTCCCCCCACATGTGTCATATACTGAACCTGAATGCTGTCTTGTCTGTCATCCCACCCAACCTATCCTCCACGAGCATACCTACTCTCCTTCCCCCACATCCCACTCTCACCCTACAGAAACAAAAGGCCAATCTGTTCCTAGAACAACATTTGCCCCATACATAGCTGTCCATTTCACACACGTGTCCACTGGACACATATAACTCTTTTAATATGCATAACAACATACTTCAGTTGTCCTCACCCCTGTCTCTCAGGCACACGATCCTGGTATGCACATGACTCCTAAAGGTTCCAGGTACATGTGATGCAGACAACCCCAATGTACACACAACACTACCCGTCCCTCTATGGTTACCCATTTACCCTTCTCATGATGATGATGATGTGACATACAGCAACTTGCAAGAGTACTGTTCTCACATAATGATTGGACAGGAAATGTGTTAATGTAAATAAAATGCACAGCGTGATGTATTTAGCCAATGTACAAATGTTTGCGTATTTTAATAACACATGTCTGTCTGAAGGAGTCTTGATATTACATAGGACAACGCCACTACATAATATAAGCATTGCTGGTGTTTCCATTTTCATTACTTTGTAATGCTTTGCTGTCACATGGGATGTTCTTGATATATCTATATATATGTATGTATCTATATCTGGACACAAACACACACACATACATCTACATAATGGAATACATTCCTATACTGTTGAATGAATGCACTGGATGATATGTTTGTGATAAGTTCCAATGTTTGCATATTTGTCATGGCTTAGTGGTAAATCACAATAGCTGTGTGTGCTGGGTCCTGGTTTTGAGCCTTGCAGAGGCCGTTTATTTTGTTGACGGGCAGAACAAAGCCATTGGATACAGAGTGATTAAGGCACATTAAAGCAGTTATGAGCGGGTGTGCATGGGTTTGCATGGAGCTAAGCAATGCTAGCCTCCAGTTACAGTTTCTTACACTCAGTTAGCCTCTACGTTGCTTCACCAGTGTAATACTCGCATACTGGCAGCCAAACAGGCTTACACCCACTTGCTCCCGCACTTGCAAATGCACCGCATTTGGTGTTTGCATCTGACACTCACACCCCTGGGTGGGAGTGAGGACTACAATATTACCTTGTGATGCCTATTACATCAGATTACATGCCTACAGTATCGGGAATGGCTGCCCATTAGGTGAAAGCATGCCGCTCGACTGTACGGAATCCGTGGCTTGTCCAGAGTTTGATTCATATTATTGGTGTGTTCCTCTTACAATCTGCACCTGTCTGGCTAATACATGGGAACTGGCAGTCTTCAATACAAACAAGTAACTGGGTTTTGGAACCCACATCCTTCAGGCGAGTCATGCTACTGCATTCCTAATATTCTATCATATTTCTAAGGTTGTAAGCGGAATATGTGCTTTCTGTCCCTATCAGACCTCTCATATGATTGGGGACAAATATCAACTGAATCAGGAACACATCATAACAACATCAGGGACACATTTAAATTATTAGTGCTATTAATCTGACACATTGATAGACTCAGAGCATATGAATTCATGCACATTTTCTGAGGTAAATGATGTTTATAACTCTTAATTGTTGTCATTATTCATTATGTGTAATTCACCACCTTTCCTCCAAAAGTCACTAGTTTTAGGAGGGATTAAGAGGGACAGAGTTAAAAATTGAGTCGAAATCAGGCAATTCCCTGGAAATAGGGGACAGTTCAGAGGTATGGTCCCTATTTGTTCTCCCAATGGTTTATGCCCTGTCCAGTGGATTTGCTCTTAGGGGATGAGAGGTATGGGCATCAGCTATGCACATTTCAGAATATTACTTACATCCCCGGGGCAGTCCTAATACGACTGCGCCAGCCAACACCTGCACGCCTAGGCCCATAATTGCATACCTATAGTTCCCCCACCTGCCCCTCCACTACAGCACTCATCCTTACTGTGGGTGCAGGTGTGGTATAAACACACCACTACACACTGCCCACTCTACGTGTGTCAGGACACATGTCATTTGTTGTGCCAACCCAAGGGTTATCAGGCTTGCACAACCTACTGGTCCGTGTCGTCTACAGCTTGGTTTGATGAATCATTACTGGGACTGACTTCGATGATCATTAATTTTTGGTGTCCCACAAGGGACATCGATGTCTATGTTTCAAGATTAGACCTGGCAGGTCTCTCCCACTGGTAGTATCCTGCTGGTGGTCTGGGAAGCAGTAGTGTGTTTACTTTTATTGTGTGTCTGTATGTCTCAGCGGCCTAGCTGGGGGGGGTTAATGCTACATGTTACACGTTTGTTTAATGGAACCCACACCCCCGTATGCATGGCCTGTGAACATATGTAACTCGTAACTGCTGTATCATATCCTAGCTATATACACGTGTATATTTATTTACAGTCACACATATATATATATATATATATATATATATATATATATATATATATATATATATATATATATATATATATATATAGATATCTAACAACATATGGGTCTATGGGTGTCTGCATATGTATATATCTATATGTGAGTATGTATATGTATTCTGTCTCTGTATGTATACATTTGTACTATGTAGCGTGAGAGGCTTATCTCTATGTCGCTATGGGTAGATATACACACACATACCTCTACATATATACATCTACATCTAGTTATTCCGTTCCTTGCCATATAGATTACACTTTGCTGCAGTGGGACTCATACTGGGTGTGGCTGCGCGTTGGGTGATGCCTCTGCCCAATGAACACATTTGCTTACATCCCTGGGGCTGTCCATATAGGCCCACATCAGCCAACACCTACACACCTAGACCTATAAATAGCTACCCATATTTCCCCCACCCGTACCTCCTCTACAGCACCCATCCTTACTCTGGGTCCTGGTCGGTTATAAACACACCACTACACGCTGCCCACTCTCCACTTCACGGGACCCATTTCATACAATTGTCTCAACCCATGGGTCATCAGACTTTCCCACCCATGTATTCCGGGTATGTATACATCCCAGCCAGAATGTTCGGTTTATCACCTTATTTTGATCTTGCCCAATTTTTGGGGTGTCCCACAAGGGACGCTCCTGTCTGTGTTCCAAGATTAGATTTCACGGGTGCATTGAGTACCCCCCCCCACCGGTTGTATCCTGCCTGTGGTCTGGGGAGCAGTGGACTCTTTGCATTGTTTGTGTGTATGTTTCTGTGTCCGGCTGGGGGGGGGTGGAAGGTCATGCTACGTGTTTCAGGTTTCTTGCTTGGGCCCATCAATTCCATTGACATAGCCTGTGAACATATGTCATTCTTGTGTGCTGTTTCCTATCATAGCTGTATATCTGTGTATATCTACACACACACCCACACACACACACACACACACACACATATATATATATATATATATATATATATATATATATATATATATATATATATATATGTATATATATATATATATATATATATATATATATATATATATATATATATGTATATGTATATGTAAATGTCTGCAACTATATATATATATATATATATATATATATATATGTGTGTGTGTGTGTGTGTATGTATGTGTGTGTGTGTGTGTGTGTGTGTGTGTGTGTGTGTGTGTGTGTGTGTGTGTGTGTGTGTGTGTGTGTGTGTGTGTGTGTGTCTGTAAAGCAATGCATACCCTGTGCAAATGCACTTACACACACTTACTAGTGTTTATATATGCTTAAACCTGCTTACTATTGCTTATTCATTATGACACTGATACTTCACTCCAGTTAACTTTTAATTGTTATTTTGCAGGTTATACATCGGACAGATGTTGCAATATGTTCATGTACAGATTACCGATGGTAAATGTTATGTGATGCAGTGGGATTCGGAATGGGAATGTCTGTTCGTTAGGCGGTTTCTCTAACCAATACACTATTGCTATGCTTCTTCATTTGCATATATACCCATATACCCATGGATCCTGGTTCCCCAAACACCCACCCCAATGCCTCCTTAACACTGCAGTCTTCCATTCTCCAGTTGGATTTGCAGTGTATCCACACCACTACACATTGGCCACTCCCTACTCCTGTAGACCAATCCCATCAGTTGACTCATTCCACGTATCCTCAGAACTCCCAGACTTTTAGTCCACAAACATTGGTGACATGAGCGACCAAAAGGACACTATTCTCAATTTTTGGGTTGTCCCACATGGGACACGCATGTCTTTATGTCAAGATCAGACTCTATACTTCATTACATCCTTACTCCCGTTAACATGACACTACAATAAATTAATAAGTATGACTATGTGGTAACGCACACGTTACACATGAGAGCCTAATTATGTATGTGTTTTGCGTATTTCTTTTACAAATAGACCGGTTTAGTAATTGGCGTTGCCATAGCAGGCAGATCACAGGAATGGCTCCATGTGTGGGAAATTCCTCACATTTGATTTTTTTTGTCAACAAAGCACTGACTTCGGACATTGTATTTTAGCAGTTTCATCCTTTCCCTCGTATGCACAACCTTACTGTCGAGGTTTGTAAGGGCACATTCATGTTATTTATGTCTGCAAATGGAATGAATGTTTTACAGAGAATGTACTTCTACATATAGATGTCTGCATGTGTGTATGCATATATACTTATAAAGAACTCGCTGACCTCCACGGGGCGGTCCAGTTAGAACCAGCCCATTCAACCCTGGCATGCCTAGCTCCATAATTTCATACCTATAGTTCCTCCACCCCACCTGAGTTCAACATACATGCATACCATCCATTGTCCAGTTGTTATCGCAGCACTGACACACCTCCACACATTGTCCTCTCCTGAGCTTTAGGGGCCCTACATGTATGTTGTCCCAACCCATGTATTCTCAGGCTCTCCCACCATTTAGTCCTTGAACATACCTGCCTTTGCTTGTGTAATGGTCGGATGGCCAAATAGCCTATGAATTTTTGGGTAGTCCCACTAGGGACTACCCCCTGTGTGTAAAGTAGACTTAGCAGATCAACAATGTTACTCCCACTGGTAATATCCTGCCTGTGGTGTGAGTAGCAGTGCTTTGCTCACGCCTACCCTGCTTGATATGACATACCGGGTTTCTGCTGCTTCAGTGCGATTAACAATATCGCCACCTCCTATGAGCATCATACCTTTCTATTTCAAGTAATACATGTTCAGCCAAGTTGTTTAAGAGGTGGCGATATTGTTAATCGCACTGAAGCAGCAGAAACCCGGTGGATTTTGCGGTTAGTGGCTCATTGGGGTAGGGGACTTAATGAGTGCGTCCCCCTTAAGCCATCCCTTAAAGGCAGATCTATTAGATGAATTTAGATTCAATGTTTTATATTTGACTGTCATCGTATTTTAATGTAGCTATGCTCTTTATATTTAGCGCTTCATGGTAGTTGTAGTTTTTTATATATTTTTGTATTTTGTAGTTTTGGGTTAAGGAAATGATGTCTTTGTTCAGGAAGTGATGTTCTTTGTTCAGGAAGTGATGTTTTTTGAATTTCACTATATGTAAGCATCATCATTAATGTTTTTTATTCACGTCTGAAGAAGTGGCAGGACCGCGAAAGCGCTCACGTTATTAAACTTCTACCTTTTTGGAATACACGCTGACTGGTTCTTTGAAGCCACGCATCTACTTTGGTTCATATATTTCTTGGCTGTTATATAATTTTTGGCAGTTCCTTCCGCATTGGGATTGTGTGTTTCATTTTTATCCTGGGACTTGGTTGAAGTTTTTTCATATATATATATATATATATATATATATATATATATATATATATATATATATATATATATATATATATATATATATATGCATATATATATTATATATCTGTACATACTTATATACATTTCCTATGCTGGGCACTGCTTAGACCCGCTCAAGCGCACTCAGACTTGCTTACTGGTACTTATATATGTTTACTGCTGCTTATTTGTGCTTACACCTGCTTACTAGTGCCTTATTCATTATGACAGTGCCACTTTGATTGAATGATATTTAAGTTAAATATCTCATGCAATACTCTTATGTTGGTTTTATAGCAAAATGACATTCATTCCACATGGAAAATGATATGTGCTATTGTTGGGCTCGAATCGTGAATGCCTGTTCGTTAGGCGGATGTTCTAAATACTACACTATTGACATTTACATTGATTCTTCATGTTTTTCTCTATTTGAATGAATATGATGTGTAAGCTATGCTCAGCGGAGGGCAGCAACACGCAAACATGATGCGGTTTGCTTACACCTTCGATATTGCAGCAATTCAAATGTATAATACAGACACGGAGAATCTAATTGTGAAAGTTCTAGGGATAGGGCTCAACATTCCACCATGTACTTGTGTGTTTACTACTTTAATTTTATTTCACTGTTCATGGACTCTCTTGTATGCTTAGCATACATTTTGGTATCCACAGACACTGAATTACTGACTTACTATTAGAGACGGGCTCTACTCGTAGGCATAGTAGGTTTTGCAACTGTTGGGGCATGTTTACACCTCTGTAGAGCACTTGTACATGCCCCCTGCACTCACACATGTTTCCTGTGCACATCAAGGGTGCGGCGGTGCACCCTTATACATATTCATATGGTGCTGCTGCACCATCTGTAGTGAGGACGCTCGGTGCAAGGCTAAAACCATCCTTGCGCCAAGCGTCTTGAATCCTGGGGATGGTTGCAGCTCCCCACTGTATGCATGTAAGCCATTCTAATTGGCATCACAACATATTATTGTTGTCCTCACCCCCACCCAGGGGTGTTTGTGTCCAAATCTACCTCCAAAGTCAGTGTATATGCACAGCTGTTGCTGTAGAAGAAATGGCCAGCTGTGGACCTTCCTTTCAGCCTTTCTGCACATCCCTGGCTATTTCCCCTACTGACTTTCCCTCCTTGTGCCCCTTTAACACCACTTACCTATCAACCCCTTTTTTTTCTTTTAAAGGTTAAAGGTACAATTAGGTGACACCCTCCACCAATTATATTGGTAGAATCTAGAACTCCCTACCCATATCTATTACCGCAGCTGTCACAAAGGACACATATAAAAAACACTTGAAGGTATGCCTCATGCACACTTGTATCAGCACATGCTCACCACCTGGCGAACCCCCCCCCCCACACCATACACTCTAAACCCCTACATCAACTACTGCAACTAACACATCTTTTCCTGCCTCGCATACATATCCCAACATCCTTTAAACCTTCCCTATTGCTCCCCTACCAATTATTCCCGCAACCTTCTATACAGTTACAATGTCTCTCCCTCTACCTCCCTACCTAGTCCTTCACTATTCTCTTCCACTCTGCCACACAGGTATGGAATAACTAAATCTTAACCTGAATTCCTGAGTGTATCCTATCCAGAACTGTTAAACTGGAAAATAACTACACCTTAAACTGACCTTTGTCAACAGTCATACCTGACATGTACACTTGAACTAAGCATGAATAATACTTACATGTTAACGTAAACGATGCATGAATAATATGTTACGTAGCTATGTTAAGTCTGTTGCTCTCTATGAATGTGAACACCGCTGTATTACTTGCAATGATTGGTTGAGTTTTACTGTGGAGCTTTTCTCCCCCGGGCCTCTGCTGAAAATAGACAAGCATCCAGTCGGAATTTCCTGGTCACCAAATGTAAAATAAATAAATAAAGTAGCACGGGGGTAAGTGGGAGTAAGCACTGTTAAGCAGCAGTAAGGGGGTTTCAGCCTGATTGCATGGTGGTAAGCAATGTCTACATTGGCTAAGCAATTTAGAGCTACCTCAATGTAAGACACCATAACTGGAGGTCAGCATTGCTTACCCTCGTGCAAACCAGCTCAAACCTGCTTACAATTGCTCACAAGTGCCTTAGTCACTCAGTAGCCAACAGCTCTCATCCTGCCCAGCAACAAAATAAGTTGCACTCCCAGGTTGCAACCCCCGGACCCTGCTCACTATAGTCAAAGTGAGATACCACTAAGCCATGGCAGATACACATACAGCTGCTGTTATCACAAACATATCATCCAGCACAGTTATTCAACAGTACAGGAAATGTATGTAAGTATGTAGATTAGTACAAGCAACCATTTGTACATTGCTCAAATACAATATTTCGAGCAGTCTATGTGTAACATATAAACAGTGCCTGTCCAATCATACTGTGAGAACAGTAGTCTGCCATAATACGTAAGAGAATAATAAAGCACGGCGCACATCGAGTGGGGCGTGGTTCATGTACAGAATGTCAAACCTGGGACATCGGTCCCATGGGATCGGGAGATGAGGCTGGCCAGATGTGCGAGCAAACCACTGCTTCCCAAACCTCTGGCAGGATGGTACCAGTGGTAGAAATAGTGCAGACCAGCTAAGTCTAATCTTGACACAGCAACAGGTCCATCCCTGGTGGGACGAACCAAAAATTGTGAGGCACATCGATGTTTGCACCTTTATCAGAGTACTATCATGGCAAGGCTCATATGTACGTGGACTAAACAGATGAAGAGCCTGCAGAAGCTTGGGGCGAGACAGTATACTGGATGAGTACTGAGACTTGCAGAGAGGGCAATGTGTGCAGGTGTGGTATGGCTGGGCTAGCAACTGAAGAATGGATGGTTGCTGTGTACGTGGAGCTCGGGAGGTGGGTGAAGGTACCATGGGTATGACATTATTGAAGAAATATTCAAATGATGCAGCACAGCAATAGTGTAGTGGACAGAGCATCTGCCTAATGAGCAGGCATTTCCAGTTTGTGTCCCACTGTAGCGCAATCTATTTTACATGGCAATGCACATTATAACCAATAGTTTAGTTGCAAAACCCACTAAATAACATATATATATATATATATATATATATATATATATATACTGGAGTACTGCAAGAAATGCACACGTGAAGTATCAGTGTCAAACTGAATAAAGCACTAGTAAGCAGGTTTAAGCACAAATATGCAATAGTAAGCATATGTAAGCACTAGTAAGCAGGCTTAAGCCCTTTTGCACAGTTGTAAGTAATGACTACACTGGTTAAGCAAATCTGAAGCTAACACCCTGTAAGCAGATGTAATGGCAAGTTAGCAGTGCTTACCTCTGCGCAAACCAGCTAACAACTGACTAAACGTGCCTTAACCACTCTGTATCCAATGGCCTTTGTTCTGCCCAGCAACAAAATAAACAGCCTCTGCTGCACTCGAACACGGAACCCCACACACCATAGGCAAAGTGCTTTACCACTAAGCTATGTCAGATATATATAATCCTAATGTATTCAAAACATATCAACTGGCCCAGTCATGCAACAGTACAGAGAATGTATTCCAACATGTAAATTTATTTGTGTGAGTAAATATAGTAATATCTAAACAGATACAACATATCAGTAGATATAGATATCTATATCTATCTATATATATATATATATATATATATATATATATATATATATATATATATATATCCATAGTAATATATATATATGGCCACACATCTGTAGATAGCAATGGAAGATTGACAAACACAAATATGTGCACATGCACTGGTAATGGGGTTGAGGTGCCCCAAATAATATACAACATGTACAAATAGGCATACCCCCTCACCACAGGCAAACACGTCCTCCCTGTAATACACTAAAGTGTTACAGATCACATAAGCAGGACCTGACATGGCGTGCACAACATGCAAACAGTACTACAACCCACCTGTATGGTGTCTGGCCAGTATTGGTAACATACCATGCAGTACAGTGTGGGCTCCCATAGGAGATGTAAAATATGGAAGCTATCAACATCCCCAGGATACATGCACACAGACAAATATATGCAGATACCGATATACATATCTATTTAGATATATCTATATCTATATATATATATATATATATATATATATATATATATATATATATATATATATATATATATATATACATGTGACTACACAGACACATGCAGAGATATGTACAGTAAGATACATATGTAGAAGGTGCACACAATATGGAACAGCCACCATGCCAACAGTTAACACTTTAACAACTGGACACTGTATGGGCCACCCATACAAATGGCAATCGTTGCCTGCAACATATGCCCACAGAGAGGTCATAAGGTAAAACAGCACACACAGGTTTGCAGAAATGGATAACCATTATTTGTGTACTATTACTGTTTTATATGCCATGTATTATAGCTTGTCAAACACTGACATCCATATAAACAGAGTAATGCAACTGTGCAACCATTATACTAATACACTATTCTGGAAAGGGTCACAACTTTTGCTGTCCAGGCCAAGCCCTTCATATTGTACAATAGTAAAGGCAAACTGGGCCACAGGATACCAAACTATCAACAGTAAGTAATGCAGGTGTATAGTTCAGCAGCCTCTATCTACACTCCATACAAAATCACTAGGTGGTAAAGACATCAGTCGACCAAATAGGATGTAACTGTTACATAACAAGGCATAACTGACACCATCAAAAACACACTGACAAACAGAACAGTCTGTATGGCAGGAGGCAGTAGGCCTGCAATAACCCGATTTATGTAAGTAATGTAAATATAGGTGAAGTGTATGGAACTGTACATCCAGATACCTTAATTCAGTTCACCCCTGATACCCCCACATTTTGTAACAGCCTAGGTCATTTATGGTGCATCACTCCTCCTACACTCAGTAATACAGGGCCATATACTGCTCTGGAGTGCATAAGGGCACACATGTATTGTATAGGTGAAGCCCACACATAAATGGCCTCAGCCCCACTGTATGTGTGGGGGATACAACAGCAGTGGACTGATGGCAGCAATGGCAGTGTGATATACTCACAGCCCATTACAGAACAACCCCTCACAGCAGGTCATATGTGGAAAGCTTGGTATGTAGGTGGAGGACACAGGCTGGAACACAGGCCCATATGTGGAAAACTGTTGCCATACACTAAGCAAGTCACTGGTGTCACAGGATAGTCTGCAACATACCCTTAGTTAGGGATTTGTGGTTGCAAACATAAATGGATGTAGCCTTGTGCTGATAGCACTCAACATACACACTGCCAGTGACATAGACACAGCACCTGTGTGGAGGACAGACATAACATGATGGGCACACCTCTGGCCACCAACAGGATAGGCCCACAGGTGAGAGCTCTGCAGACAGACAGCTTTCCAAGGTAAACTAGTATGTACTCTGTAACACCAGTACTATACAAAGCATAACACAACTCTACTCACACTCTGTCTGTAGTTCTGGAACCTCCTACAAATATGTAGCTGACCTTAGTGCGCTGGTTCTCCTTTAAGAGGTATTGCTACCTACTGTCTGTAACACTGATGCCCACACAGGAATGATGTCCATCACACAGGAAAAATAAAGGGACCATGCCTACATGATGTGGGGATTCATAGTAGGTGATTGCCATGACAGTGGTTATTGGAGGTACTACACAGCAAGCAGCATGCAGTTAGCATGTGGAGGACACCGATTGGTGCAGAGGCCATCACCTGATCATGTGCACCACCTACTAAAGCCAGGCTGCAATCTATTCAAAGCAGCTCAATCCATTTACTAGAGAGAGAGAGAGGGAGAGAAAAAGACAGAAAAGACAAAGCTCTTCCAACAATAAGCTGACATCACAGACATTTAGTCAGCTGTCATTCAACAATACATCATTCCAACAATGGGTATGTGAGGTATATATATATATATATATATATATATATATATATATATATATATATATATATATATATGTAATAGCATGTAGTACTTGGTCCATTATAATGGGACAGAGGATGTGGAATGAGCTATATATGCCATCAGGTGTTGTTGTGATGATGTTCAACTGAACAACTGCTATGAACAATAGTGTCTGTCCCTTTGTGTAGTGGGCCATAGCCATTTACTGTGCAGGTCAGCACTGACAGACAAGATGTAAGTCATCATAGTGTGTGCAGTGGAATGGGAAGTATGTATATGATGTGGCCAATAACTGATGGTGGATGCAATGCCATTATGATGGACATGTGGGAGACATGGCCCACCACTGGCAGGATACCCAGGTGAATTTGTAATGGAGCATGCCGGAATGCCATAGGTGTGTAATAGGGTTACCTGCCATTTGCGCCTACATATACCCCCTAATGTCAGGCCATGTCCATATGTGGCACCTGTCTGTGTTATAGCAAGGCAGAACAGTGCAGCTGTGCAGAAAGGTGTTGTGAGATTGTGGAGCTGTTATCTCAATGTACCCCACATATCAGTATGCATATGTGTACATATGTCACATATATATAATATTTACATATATATATATATATATATATATATATATATATATATATATATATATATATATCAGCATGTATGTCCAGAAATATGCATATACCCATGTGTAGACATATATATGTGCACATATATATGAAGGCACATATATCTACACACATATAGATAAATACTGATATGCAAATGTCTACATCTGTACAAAGACACACACTAACAGATATGTATGGTAAGACATATCCACTATAATACTACCAGAGTGATGTGTGCTACGTGCAAGGCAGCAGCACACATAGCAATACAGACAGATATCTACAGCTGGCAGTGTGTGCACCATGGATGGGTATGTCACATGTTAGTCCCATCCTAGCACCACAATGTCCTTGCCTGTGAAGTCTGCTATGGGAATATGGGGAAGTATGGCAGATACACACGTGATGGTGGTCAGGATTGGTAGATATAGAGGACAGTTTGCAGGGATGGTATGTGACACATGTGGTGGGTAAACACCATGGATGGTGTATGTGGTCTGTGATGTGGATGCACCATGGTCACCAATATGGGCACAATGGGAACAAGGCTCCCACCAACTCCCACTCACAACAGCAGTTCACGTCCTAAAAGTGCCAGGTCTGGTGGCTGAGCAGGAGGAGCATGTTGGCCATGTGAATGTGTACTCTGTGTACTGGGTGTCTCAGATGGATTTAACACATCCCTCATGTGTCTGTGGAGCCTGGTATGGGACAGGCCCTCGACCTGAGCTCAGGGGACAGGGACATATTGGTGTGTGCCCAAGGGGGGGGGTGGGCCAACATCCCCTGGGTGGTTCCACCGGATAGTATGGCTGTCACAGTACACGAGGAGGCCCCAGGTTGGTATACACATGTGATGTGGCCAGGTATCCTGGTCAGGTGGGTGTGGGGAGGTGGATCATCTGGCCCATGGAACATATACATGTTATTGTGTCACTGTCGTAGTACATATGTTGGTAGTAATAGTCTACACAATGCTGGTACATGTCCAACAGCATGCATAGAACCCCCCATATAACACAGACTGTCAGATGTGCAGCAATTTCAGAGCAGTCATACCACTGGCATATATGTAACCATAGTGGCCCTGACAATGGCATGCAAGTGAATAGTCAGTACCAGGCCAGCAATGTTAGTGTCTACACAGGGGACATGGCTGCAATCACATAGCAAAAGCTGGGTTACACTATACAATCTGTCCAAACAGTAGTTAAGCTGTAGCTATACATAATAAGTTGTGTGTATAGTCTCTTGAAGCTGATATTGTGGGGGGGGGGAGTGACAGAGATGTGGCTGGAAGCATATACACAGGGCCAATATTGACATGTTGCTGTGACAACCTCATACATGTACTATTGTAACAGGGTTTGTTGCAACATGTGTCCTATGAGGGATATGAAGATAGTACCTGTCAGGGCTTTCACCATCTACAGACTGCAATCCTCACACAACCTCCTGCAGTTCACAGATATGTGCTCAGTGGGTATCACATGACACCAAGGACACAACACATTGCCCGGTCTGCAGATGATCCTGCTGATGCAGAGTCCTCATAAACATAGTACTGACATAGCAGGTATTACAACATGTAAGACAGCCATATCCACACACACACACTCTGTTAAACCAACATTACTCCACATGCAGTATAGCAGCACTTACAGTCTGTAGTCAGGTCAAGCACATTCCCCTCCTGTGTGTTGCCCTGTTTCCACAGTGTAAGTTGTTAGAGGTAAATCCCCACTCTATCTGAGATGCATTTTGTCAAACAACATATCTAGTTTCTGCCCACAGTGGATGTAAAGGGCCAACACCAAAATGATGTTCCTGGATATTGTTGTGTGTTACCATGCAATTCACTATGGGAATGCTACCACAGCTGTTCCACATGCACTCAACTAGATGAGGGCTGCAATTGGCACAGAGACCATCAGATGATCATGACCATCACTTACAAAACACAGGCTGCTGCCTAGCAAAGCAGGTGTACATCCCACATCAACCAGAGAGGGTGTGGGCAGGACAGACAGAGATAATGTATGTCAGGGAAGGTGTGGGTGAGTAAAATGTAAGCATGTGTGTGTCACACACCTACCAGTCCGAAGTTTCAAACACCTGACTGACTATGCATAGCTATCACTTGTGTATGCAGTTATTGCATGCGCCACATAGGTTGCATGTTGGTGAGCTGTCCAGACACATATGCGCTGGTGAGTGACATCTGCAACACTGTTGTGATACAGCAGGTGTAGCACACAGGCCTGTCCACATGAACAGGTGTCAGCGCCAACACAGCCACACTCTGTGAGGGACTCATACACATTGCCACACTTGGCAGGGTAACAAATACACTTCCTAGCCACTTACCTTGCCACAATATGGTACTGCATAGGTATCCATTGACCTGAAGGGGTTATCCTGGGGTTCTTTGGTCAAAGGGTATGTGACGGTGTCTGAAATTGGAAGTCTTGCTTCAGTATGCCAATGGGGGTGGTACTGGGTGTGAATGTGGTTGGAAGCATCATACACCACACATACAAACACAGGGTGCTAGTACCAGCATGCATGTGTGCATTGCTTCACAGGTTTGTAGTGGTTGATGGTGCCAGATGGCTGTAAAATGCATGGTGAGGGGTATACCTTGGCATCAGACCACATGGGAATGGTCTGCACTATGGCTAAGGGGTGTAGTGTTTGTAATGGACCACACAGGTGGGTATACTATTCACCATCCAGTCTCTTGGGTTGATATTGTGCCTGGCCAGTGCTGTGCAATGCTTGGCATGTATGTGTTCTATTTGCCATGATATGGATGGTGTTTCGGATTTGCACATGTCCCACATTCAGGTACAGTGGCATGTGGAAGTGCACCTGGTTTGTCTGGCCCATGTTGTGTACACAGAATGTTATCCTCAGATGTGACAGTCCCACCCTTATGTGGCAGGGCCAGGTAATGGACAGCAGGCTGTCCCTGCAACTACATTGATAGCATGCTACAGGTATTCCCTGGTGTCAGTGGCATCTGTCCGTACAGGGCATGTGTGCAAGGCATGGTATGTCCTTTGTGGATCACATGTGTGGAACCACAGTTGTTGCAGGCATCCAGTTGGAAACATAATGAAGGTGCACTGTTTGCAATTATGTGCCTATCATACTGATGGACAGGGTGCCATGGCCTCTTTAGGCCACTGCATTCACACCATAGTTACTATCAGTCACCAATATGCAGTGTACTACACACATCATGGCTGTTGCCCCGCCATGTGTGTGTGTATGAGACATGAGTTGTGAGTGTGCTCTGGGTAATATTGGGGTTGCTAACTGTGATTGTCTAGCCTTGATGCCACATGTATGGGTATGGATATGAACCCAAGCCACTCAGCTATTTCACAGCTGCTTTCCCTGTACAGTGGACATTGTGATATGTACCAGGGCCACCATATAGGAAAATTGCAAAACCCACTACACATTGGGCCCAGGTGTTACCCACGCACACCCTCCTCCACACAGGATACAAGGTACAAACACACATACACACGCGCACACACACACACACACACACACACACACACACACACACACACACACACACACACACACACACACACACACACACACACACCTGTCATGTCTGGGAGTAGAACCCCTACCTAACTACTTTATTACATTACAAAACTGTGCAGTTATAATACACAGTACATGCCATGGTGATTACTGCAGTGCGCCTTCCCCAAAGGTATATATGATATTGGCTGACATCAGCAGGATTGCCAATGCAGGGCATTTCACATGTACTGAGTGTGACTAGCCTAAAATGCATTGCTCCCTACACAGACAGTGGAATACTCACAAAACATCCAGAACTGCCATGGGTGGGTATAGAACCCTACCAGAGTTCTGACTCACTCTTCAGCAGTAAGCAGTTATGGCATGCGCTACATGGATTACTGAGCTACAATCTTCCCAGAGGTGTATTACTAGGTGGATGACATCAGCTGCCTTACCAAGGTAGAGCATTTAAATTGTAGGGGGTGTGCCTACCCTACAAAACATTGCTTTCTACACAGACAAATACAAAACATTGCTTCCTACACAGACAGGGCTGGGGTTAGAACTCCTACTTAACTGGTTTATCATACTACAGCAGTATACAGTTACGGCACGCATCATGGAGATTACCAGCCTATCACTTCCCCACAGGTGCATTACACAGTTGATGATATTGCTACACTTGCCAAAGCAGACCATTGGAGGTTGTAGTGTCTGTGAATGCTCCCTACACCGACATAAGAACACACGTACATCCACACTTGCCATGTCTGGGAATAGAATTTCTACCCAACTAGTTTATCATATAACAGCAGAATGCAGTTATAGGATGCTCTATGGAGATTACTGGGCTACATCTTTCCAGAGGTGTATTACTAGGTGGATGACATCAGCTGCCTTGCAAAGGTTGAGCATTTAGATTGTGGGGAGAGTGGCTGGCCTAAAACACATTGCTCTCTACACAGACATACTCAAACACCATGTCTGGGAAAAGAACTCCTACCTAACTAATTTATCACACAACAGTGGTATGCAGTTACAGGACACGCTACAGAGATTACTGGGCTACACCTTTCCAAAGGTGCATTACTAAGTGGTTGGCATCAGCTGCCTTGCAAAGGGTCAGCATTTGGATTGTGGGGAGAGTGGCTGGCCTAAAAAGCATTGCTTCCTATACAGACAGTTGTCATGTTTGGGAATAGAACTTCTACCTAACTAGTTTATCACACGACAGTGGTACACAGTTACAGGATGTGCTATGGAGATTACTAGGTACACTTTTCCAGAGGTGTATTACTAGGTGGGTGACATTAGCTGCCTTGCAAAGGTTTAGCATTTGGATTGTGGGGAGCGTGGATGATCTAAAAAGCATTGGTCTCTACTCAGACAGACAGACCCACAAACACACACACACAGTTGCCATGTCTTGGAATAGAGCTCCTACCTAATTAGTTTACCATACGACAGCGGTACGCAGTTACAGGATGCACTACAGAGATGACAGGGCTGTATCTTTCCAGAGGTGTATTACTAGGTGATTGACATCAGCTGCTTTGCAAAGGTTGAGCATTTGGATTGTGGTGAGCGTGGCTCGCCTAAAAAGCATTGCTCTCTACACAGACAGACAGACACACAAACAAAGTTGCCATGTCTGGGAATAGAACTCCTGCTTAACTATTTTATCACACAACAGCAGTACACAGTTACAGGACACGCTGAAGAGATTACTAGACTACATCTTTCCAGAGGTGTATTAATAGGTGGATGACATCAGCTGTCTTGCAAAGGTTGAGCATTTGGATTGTGGGGAGCATGGCTGGCCAAAAAAGGCATTGTTTTCTACACCGACATACAGACACACTCACACACTCACATACAGTTGTCATGTCTGGGAATAGAACTTCTACCTAACTAGTTTATCACACGACAGCAGTATGCAGTTACAGGACATGCTATGGAGATTATTGGGCTTTACCTTTAGAGAGGTGTATTAGTAGGTGGACGACATCAGCTGCCTTGCAAAGGTTGAGCATTTGGATTGTGGGGAGCATGACTGGCGTAAAAAGCATCACTCTCTACACAGACAGACAGACACACACAGTTGCTATGTCTGGGAAGTGAACCCCTACCTAACTAGCTTATCACATGACAGC
Organism: Protopterus annectens; assembly: GCF_019279795.1. Taxonomy (NCBI): domain Eukaryota; kingdom Metazoa; phylum Chordata; order Ceratodontiformes; family Protopteridae; genus Protopterus; species Protopterus annectens. The sequence continues at coordinate 1,549,902,248 of NC_056746.1, read as the reverse complement.
AGTATGCAGTTGCAGGATGCGCTATAGTGATTATTGGGCTGCAGTCTTCACAGAGGTGTATTTCTAGGTGGATGACATCAGCAGCCTTGCTGTAGTTGTGCATGAACATTGTTGGGGGTGTAACTACCCTAAAGAGCATTGCTCTCTACACAATCAGACAGACACGCATACAGACACACCTTGTTGGCAAGTCTGGGATTCAAACCCCTACCTAACTAGCTTATCACACTACAGCAGTACACAGTTGTAGGATGCACCATGGTGATTTGTAGGCCACAAGTATCCCAAAGGTGTATTTCACATTGGATGACCTCAGCAGGCTTGTCATAGTAGGGCTATAGGGAGGACAGTGTGTGTGCATGGGCCATTACCCATTTGTCTAGGGGTTGACACGTCACATGCGGCCACACACAGGGTCATATTTCACAGGTAAATGTATGCAATTGCTAGATGACTACTTCCTTGTACTGTCATGTTGCACAGCTGGCACATGCACCACATAGTCTGTACTGCTGACATTTACTGGTGGCTAGTATCTGCAGTGAGTGACACCTGCACCTCATGTGTTTGGGGCCCCTTGGCTGTGTGCTGGGTGGGACAGGCCTGAATGGCTCCTTGTCACAGTCACCCTCTTCCACACATCTATGTCCATCTACCTTTGGCTTATTATAGTGTGTTGTCCTTACATATATGTTTGTATTCCTATCCACTGTGTGTACAAGGCATGTGTGGTGCATTCTGATAAGTGTCTGCACTAACAAGTGTGACTGCCAGATATGTCTGGTCCACTGGTGTTTGCAGACATGGCATTCATGTGTTTAGGTGTGTGAGCATGTCCAGTGTGACCTTTCAGTATGTTGTTGACTTGCATTGCCTTCATTTCTCTATGTGCATGAGCATGCCCAGTATGGGCATCTGTATTGCATGTGTGTGTCAAGTCAAGGTAGTTTGTACTGCAGTGCTGATGTTTTGTGTTGTACACCAACAGGTTGCATGCTGTCTCAGCAGGGTATCCATCGATCAGTTGGCATTGACTGTTACTACATTTCTGCATAGCAGGAGGGGCACACCTGACTATTTCTACATTTCTACACAGGATTGGGGGGGCACACCTGACTGTTACTTTATGTCTATGTAGGATGGGGGGCACACCTGAGCTAGGACTGTACTGGTATGTCGGGTACTCCATTTCAGTCTGTGGTCTTACCTATTATGCTGGCTAGAAACATACGAGTGTACTACAGAACTTAGCTTATAATTACCTACATATGAGTGTTTGACTTCCTAGCCTTCACAACTGACATTCCACTGCCTGGCCTGCTGTAGTCAGTCTATGTAGTCCTGGGGGGGGGGGTTGCCATAGGCCTCATTCAGAGGCCATAGCACAGCCTTTGTTTGCATTTGTCTACACCTGTCCTGCTCGCTATGACTGTTTTTGGGCATGTGACCCCCACCCTGACTGGCATGTGTGAGTCACTTACCTTGTGGGTATCCCAGTATTGAGGGTGGTGGTGCAGGGCTGCCTATGTCGGATGCACATAGTACACTTCCTATATAAGGTTAGGCACAGGTAGTGTATTGTTTGGCATCCCTTTTACTGTATGTGAGAGTCAGAGAGAGGTGTTAGTCCTTGGGCCCTCTCGTGTCAATGTATGTGCTATGTGTTGCCTCTTTGCCAAGGCCAGGGCATACTGGGCATGCCTCCTTCTGCCTACTGCAAGGCTCCACTGGATGTGTCTATGCACCAGAACCGTGACTTAAGCATCCCAAACACACGCTCTATTATGATTCTTGTTTGCGCATGTGCCTCATTATGGAGTTCTTGTTCGGGTGTGTGTGCATTTCTGATGGGTGTCATCAGCCACAGCTCCAGTACGTATCCAGCATCCCCCACTAGGTGACCATGTGGGATGTACCCATTGGCAGATCTCTGGTACAGCTGCATCAAATGCCAGATGTGGGAATCATGATAGCTTCCAGGGCAGCCAGCACACACATTCAGTATTATGCCCTGAGCATCGCACATGACCTGGCAGTCGATGGAGGGGAAGCCCTTGCGGTTGATACAGACCCTACCCCGCTCACTGGGTGGTGCTTCGATGCATATGTGCATGCATACTATAGCACCCACTACCTCAGGGTATTCTGCTATTTAGTGGAACAGTTGCATATTGCTGGCCAACGCCTCATGGGTGTTGGGAAAGTAAACGTGCTCACCGACATGTGCTGACATTGCATCCAAGAACTGGAGGAGTACCCTGGATGCTGATACCTGTGAGATCCCCATCATATCCCCAGTTGGCCTTTGGAAGGTACCTGTATCTAGTATTCTTAGGCCTACACATACCTTTGTATCCACTGAGATGGGTTCCCCTCTGTTAGTTCTGTGTGTGAGGCGTGGCCGGCACAGCTCGACAATTTGCTGTAGGAGGTTCCTGTCCACCCTATAGTGCTCCACTATCTCCAGCTCATGTAGCCCTTGGTAGTTTACCCTGGGCCTGTACAGTCTTGTCTGTCTCCTCACTGCAGGTTACTTGGCAGCATTCACATCCTCAACACCCTCAGCCTCTTCCAAAAGTAGTTGTATGGTAGCTATTGCAGCCCCTAACATTTTGCAGTTGTGAGTATTAAAAGTCCCCTGCTTGTTTACACCTGTAGTGTAGAGTGTGGTAAAAACTGGAGGGGTAGGTGTTTGCATAGTTTATAGTAGTGCTCTGGGCTGGGCTGGTCTGCTGCTTGTGTAATTGGCTGGTTCTGATACATTTCATCCGCCAGCTAAGCTAGTACTCATTGATTACCTTCCTACTGCTGTTTTCCCTTCCCACTGCTTTCCTCTTTCACCTTGAGTGTGCACCAAACAACCAGGGTGCTCATATGTGCACACTGCTGCTATTTCCTGGTTTAACCTCTTTTTTCTTCCTGTACATCCTGGTGCATAGCGTGCACACCCGCTTAGGCTTTGTAATGACTGCTAGGCAGGTTTAGACACACCCCCTACCTTAGCTGTGCTACGCTAGGAGCAACCCTGGGCCACAGGGCTCCAATCTGCTTACAGTATGCCTGACACCCCCCATCATGATGTCACCTACCTCCTAGGCTTGCACCCAGCTATTCATGGTCTTACACTGTTGGGACCTGCCTCACATTCTGAGGAAAACTGGGATTCACTATCCATCCCCTCATTTGCATAGGATTGCCTGCTAATGCATAGTTACATGTCTCACACTGGGCCTTCCCCCTTAGCAACCACTACTCACTGGCCATGTTGTATTCTGCCTGCCATTGACTTGCATGTTGAAATACTGATTTTGGTTAGAATGCTTAATTTATGCTCGTTATGTTATTTTCTCCCAGATCCCGTTTGCGCGCACCTGCCCTGCACTTAAACTGCCAGGATCAGCTAATAGGAATTGAAAGTTGATTTTTTTTATTGTTGTACTGTTTGCAATGCTAATGGCCTTATTCTTGGCCATTAGCATGCTTACTACATGATATGCAGCCTTTATTTGGGGCTGTCATAGCTCCGTTTTGGAATTTGCAGACATGTACTCGGTTACTAACCGAGTACATTTCTGCTGATTGCACTACTCCTGCATGGATGGTCGCAGGCTTCTTGGATCGCATATTCACCTCATTTGTATGGATTTCTCCTGCAAATGGGGTGATTTGCATACAAGGGCTTCGTCCATGCAAGATTAGTGCAGGAGCACTCGTGCATGCCCCTGCAGGCTGTTCCTGGATCGCATGGTGGGCATATTGCCTGCTTGGGCTTGCACCGATCTTGCACGCCGTGCAAGCTTTTGAGAATCCTTGCTAAATAACATTCAAAATAGCTAGGAATACAGTATTGGATAAACACAAGGAAATGGTTATGTTATATGTTAGTCATGATATTATTTTAACATTTCACTTGTACATTATAATGACAAATGAAAGCATATTTAGAAGTATAACACCAACCTACACAAAGATATCAATCTACTACACTAAACATTATATACATATTTACAAAAAATTGTCACCTTAGATAATGCTGTTACTACTCCCAACTAAGAGATGTGCTTACTATCTTTGTTTTATTAGCATTTGTCTTACAATTTATGATAATATATCAATTAATGTTTTGCAGTAATTCTGATAATATATTTGATTCTGCTGACTTTTCGTATAAAGTTTCTTAACCAGTATATGTTTTTTTGGACATGCTTTTGTATTCTGACCAGGTTAGTCTTGCTCTGTCTATCCAGTTCTTTGCTATGTAAGATTTTAATAAGGTGCATAGTATACAGGTATGTTTTTACATTTTAGTCCTGTGGTTGCCGGCACATCCATCTTTACAACTAAGTATTCTTATTCTTCTGCACTTAAGTCCTATGGCTACCTGCACTCCTGTCATAATCAAGATCTACTAACTATTCCACTCCTGTATATCAGTCTGTGTAGTACACACCTGATATACAACAGCATTCTTTGCTTATTTGTCTATGTAATATTGTTTTGATACACACCAGCTTTATATTGATTTTGACCAGTGATTTCCTCTTTGGAGTTGTACTACTAACACTGATATACATAACTTTTGTAATATTTTATGTTAGGTATTTTGAAATTGTACTTTGGTACTAATCTGTTTATTCCCAATAATTAGGCATCAAGTTGTTCCTTCATTGTTGCCCACAATGACCGCAGAAGTATTTGGCCCACTATCCAACTGCTGCTTACAAAGTACTCTATCCCTAATTGTTTGCACTTAGATAGCACCTTCTACCACTACAGAGTCACAACTTGTTTTAATTTCTTCCTTAGCCTGCCTGTTAGCACTATGTACAGTGAGGTAGTACTGGAAACCATATACTTTTACCACATAATGTATCCGCCTGTGAAAGATGTAAGGATCTACTCAAGCAAATGACCAATCCCATCACACCACCAACTAACAGTGAGCAGCAGCAGAACATCACACTTACTTAAGCTAAAGTAGTTAAAATCCTTGTGCAAATCAAATAGACACCCATATAGCAAATCTCACAAACCTAGGCAACCCAGAAAACACTGCTGCTTGTGTCTCTTCTCCTACACCAGCACCTACTTCTAATGTGTATTGCATTGACTGCAAACCTGTATCACTAAAGTCCTCTAAACTTACAACTAACTCTAGTAAAGTCATAGTAATTTGTGATTCCCTTGTGAGATATATACAGATAAACCATGTATTAGAATGGTCAAGGAGAATGTAACAGTGAGGTGTATTTCAGGTGTTAGATTTAGTATTTAGGGTCATCACTAAGGCACTTAGGACCCTTCACTTTCCCAAATATGAATATAACCTGTGTTCTCCCAGGTATTATATGTAGACTGAAGCACAAGAAATTGAGGACCACATTCTAGCTTAAGTATTACATGTTTTTAGCAAAGGATAATCATGCCCTTGGAGTGAAAAGATGACTTCTTTTTTAACAAACTTTGTTGAATTAGAGATGTATTAGCTATAGTGTCTGTATGAGTTGTAAAGGAAAGAGATGGGTTGAGAATAATGCCTACATGTCTGTCTTCTGTAACATTGGGAATAGTATCACATTTTTGATCTTTTGTATGCAAATGAGGGAATAGTAGGTAATTTCTTAGTTGGAGAGAAGAACATAACATTAATTTTCTTGGGATTAATTAGATGCTTGCTGGAGATAGACCTGTTGCGTAGTTGCATGAAATTCTGATGAAGCTTGTTTTGCTTGCCAACATGGCTGGTACTGTATTACCTGAACAGTACCATCAGTATACATAATAAGTTTAAGCTTTGGGGGGTTCAGAGGGAGGTCGTTAATGAACAGGAAGAATAGAAGATGACCCAGTACAGATCCTCATGCAACACTTGTGTTACGAAAGTCTACTGAGGATAGGGAGTGATTGCTGTAAACTTGGAAGCATCTATATTGTAGATAATGTTGAAACGATCATTGAATAACGTTTTCCCAAACATTTAATCTTGATAACTTATTACTAAGGATGTTATAGCTGACTGTTTCAAAGATGCTAGTTTTATCTGGAAATAGACCTGCTGTGATGCAACCTTCAATAAAATTGCAGTAAATGGCATCTGTGGCCATTAAAAGGACTGTAAAAGTGTTGATTTCATTTTGAAAACCATGCTGTACATCATATAGCAAGCTGTAGCTGTTACTGTGTTTAGCAGTTGATTGTACAGCAGTTTTTGAACATTTTGTTATAGTGCAAAGATTAGATTTGGGCCTGTAGTCTTTCAAAGCCTTACATGATGTATTTCTTGGTAGCAGAATTATGAATGCATGCTTGAAAAGTGAAGGGAAAATGTTGATGTAAGAGAGATGGAGATTATAGATATGAGTAAGGGGTTGCCATTTTTTCAGCTGCAAGTCTTAATATGGTTGTTTGCAACTTGAAGAATTTGGAATCAGTTGTTAAGTTTAAGTAACAAAGTTTAGTTTGATTAACTGTTATTTGGGAAAAGTTGAATATTGCTGGGAAGGAGGCAAGTAGGTAGAAATCAGGTATGACAGAGATCTTCTGACAACCTATGGGATAATTTTGAGACTGAAATTAATTTGTTCTCACACTTGGTGGACTAAAGATAGTACACAGTCATTTCAAAAGGAGGAGAGATTAAATAATGGAAGATTATTCTTTGGAGGCAGGGAATTAGTTAGAGCATCTGCCAGCTGTTTTAGTTCTTACAGAACTTATTAGGTCTGGACCAGTTTGCTTCCTCTTTTTGCCTCATGTATGTGGCTTCAGCTGGATTGGTAGGTAGTCTAGTTTCTTTTCTGAGCATAGCACTGATGCAGTTGAGTATTAAGTGGGACCATTTTCCAAGCCTTGCAAGCATGATCTCTGCATCTTATTTTGTCCTTAATTTTTCCAGTTAGTCATAGGCAAGCCTGTGCTCAAAGCCTTCTTTTTAGTGGGTATAGTGAATCCTGAATTGGGGAATGTTTTGAAAAGACAAACCCCTGGATTCAGCAAGCTCTGCACGGTGTGCATGATTAGTGTAAGAGGTAATGTTGGCAATATGGAGGCCAAGCGATCCACGTACCTGCTCGTTTGATGTGCACGAGCACTCTTGCACTAGTCTTGCACGTTCCCAGCCCCTGTATGCAAATTACTCCATTTGCAAGTGAAAACCATGCAAGTGAGGTAAATCTGCTATCCAGGAAGCTGGAATCAGGCCATGCAGGACTAGCGTAATCTGCAGAAATGTACTCGGTTAGTAACCGAGTACGTATCTGCAAAATCCAAAACTGAGAAATGACAGCTCCAAATAAAGGCTGCATATCATTGAGGAAGCATGCCAATGGCCAAGTATAAGGCCACTTGCATTGCAAACAATACAAAAAAGTAAAAAAAATAACTTTTATTTTATTTTTGCCAATCTCTGCTGTTTAAGCATAGGGCAGCGGCGCGCAAATGGCATCGGTGGGAAAATAAGAAACTAAACCTAAAACACGCATTCTAACTAAAATCAGTATTCTGCCATGCAAGTCAATGTCAGGCAAAAGACAACCTGGCCAGTGAATAGTATTTGCTAAGAGAGGAGGCTCAGTGTGACACATGTAACTATGCATTAGCAGGCAATCCTATGCAAATGAGGGGAAGGATAGTGAATCCCAGCTTTCCCCAGCTTGTGAGGCAGGTCCCAACAGTGTAAGAGTATGAATAGCTGAGTGCAAGACTAGGAGGTAGGTGACATCATGGGTGGGTGCGTCAGGCATACTGTAAGCAGACTGGAGCCCCGTGGCTCGTGTTTGCTCCTAGCTTAGCACAGCTAAGGTGGGGGGGGTCTAAACCTACCTAGCACTCTTTACAAAGTGTAAGGGGGTGTGTGTGCTGCACACCAGGCTTTACAGGAAGAAAAATGAAGTTAAACCAGGAAATAGCAGCAATGTGCACATTTGGGCACTGCGTTTGCATGGCGTACACACGGGCTCCAACAGAGAGGCAATGAGAAGGGAAAACAGCAGTAGGAAGGTAATCAAGGAGAATCAGCTTATCTGGCAGGTGAAATGTATCAGAATCAGTCAATTACACAGGCAACAGCCCAGGCTAGCCAAGAACACTACTATAAACTAAGCAAACACCTTTCCCACTATTTTTTCCCACACTCCACATCATTGGTGTAAACAAGCGGGAAAATTTTAACAAACAAACCTACAAAATGAGAAAGGCTGCAGCAGGCAACATAGAACATGTGCAAGAGCCTGAGGGTGGTGAGGATGTGAATGCTGCCGAACAACCCACAGTGAGGAGACAGAGAAGAGTGTACAGACCCAGGGTAACCTACCAGGGGCTACATGAGCTGGAGATAGTAGAGTGCCATAGGGTGGACAGAGACCTCCTACAGTAATTAGCTGAGGTGTGCCGGCCACACCTGACACACCAAACTGATCGAGGGGAACCCATCCCAGTGGATACCAAGGTATGTGTAGGCCTAGGTATACTAGCCACAGTTACCTCCCAAAGCACAACTGGGGATATCATGAGGATCTCACAGGCATCAGCATCCAGTGTATTCCACCAGTTCCTGGATGCCATGTCAGCACATGCCAGTGAGCATGTATATTTCCTCAACCCCCATGAGGTGTTGACCAGCAATATGCGTCTCTTCCACCAAATAGCAGAATACCCTGGGGTAGTGGGTATAGACTGCATGCACATATGCATCAAAGCACCATCTGGTGAGCAGGGTAGGGCCTACATCAACCACAGGGGCATCCCCTCCATCAACTGCCAGGTCATATGTGATGCCCAGGGCATTATAATGAATGTGTGTGCTGGTTGCCCTGGAAGCTATGACGATTCCCACATATGGCATCTGACGCAGCTGTACCATAGATTTGCCAATGGGGTCATCCCTTATGGTCACCTAGTGGGGGATGCTGGGTACACACTGGAGCCATGGCTAATGACAGCCATCAGAAATGCACACACACCTGAACAAGAATGTCATAATGAGGCACACGCACAGGCCAGACATATATTAGAGCATGTGTGGGATGCTCCGGTCATGGTTCTGGTGTCTGGATACATCCTGTGGAGCCTTGCAGTATTCACCAGCTACATGTACCTAAATTGTTATGGTATGTGCTATGCTAGACAATATGATCCTGTGGAAATAGGTGCAGCAGGAACAGCATAGGACAGGGCCACACAGCCCCCCACCAATGCCAAGGCCTGCACAGGCACAGAGTGACATGGAGGAGGAAGAACCTGAGCCTGCCCCAGTAGGCAGAAGGAGGTGTGCCCAGGATGCCTTGGCCTTGGCAAAGAGGCAACGCATAGCACATGCACTGACACAGTAGGAACCCAGGGAATGACACCTCTCTCTGACTCGCACATAAGTAAAAGAGATGCCAAACATGACACTACCTGCGCTCAACCATGTATAGGGAGTGTACTATGTGCATCAGACATAGGCAGCCCTCCAGCACCATCCGCAAGTCTGGCACACCCACAAGGTAAGTTAATCAACCTATCAACTGCCAAATGGAGTAGAATGTGTTATCACTTGTAGCTATGGTATGGATGTGAGCATGCAAGGGAAGTGGGTGGCTGAATGTTGTGGCAGCAGACAGTAGACACCCACGGTGGCACCCTGACATATGT
>NC_056746.1:1549740115-1549887615 GCF_019279795.1 Protopterus annectens | reverse complement strand
GCACCCATGCATGTCAGTTCTTGCACCCTGTGTGTTTGTCTATGTGTTGTATGGTGTGTATGCTCACATCCACACTCACTAAAACCCCCATGGGCATACTGAAGCATGCTGTCTTATGTCAGACACCTCCTCATACCCTTTGCCCATACAACCTTCCTATGACCCGTGTGGTGCATGTCATACCTGCACAGTGATGTGTTGTGGCAATTCCACTACTGATAAGTTGTACTTCTGGCCCTGCCAAGTGTGTCAATGTGAGTGTGTCCCTCTGAGAGTGTGGCTGTGTTGACACTGACACCTGTTCATATGGACAGGCACGTGTACGTCACCTAGCGTATAGTTACTGTATCCCTGTTGCAGTTGTCACTTACCATCACATATATGTTCTGAGGGTTCCACAACAGGAAACCCATGTGCCGCATCCAATAACTGCATCAAACTATGATAGCACTACATAGTTATCAAGGCTTTGATACCCTGTGCTGGTAGGTGTGTGACACAAACAAACTGCAGTTTTACTCTCCCACCCCTCCCTGACATGTCTTTGCCTATGTCTGCCTCTCCCACTCCTTCTCTGGTAGATGTGGAGACCTACAGCTGCTTTGCATAGGCAGCAGCATGTGTATTTTAAGTGATGTTCATGATCAGATGATGGCCTCTGCATGAATTGCAGCCCACCCCTAGCTGACTGCATGTGGAACAGCTGTGGTAACATTCCCATAGCCAATTGCATGGAAACACACTCCAATATCTAGGAACATCATGTAGGTGTTGGCCCTTTTCATTCACTGTGAGCAGGAACTAGATCTGTTGGTTGGCAGACAGCATCTGAGATGGATTGGGAATTTAGCTCTAACAACATACACTGTGGAAACAGGGCAACACACAGGAGGAGGATGTGCCTGACCTAACTGCAGACTGTAAGTGCTGCTATACTGCATGTGGAGTACTGTCAGTTTAACAGTGTGTGTGGATATGACCTAACTACATGTCTCTATACCTGCCATGTCAGTTCCATGTTTATGTGGAATCCCCATCTATAGGGTCATCTGCAGAAAGGGCAATGTGTTGTGCCTTTAGTTTCATGTGTTACCAATAGGGCATCTATCTGTGGACTGCGGATGGTAGTGTGAGGATTGCAGTCTGTAGATGGTGAAAGCCATGACAGTTACTGGCTTCTTATCCATCATAGGACATATGTGCCACAAACCCTGTTACAACAATAAATGTATGAGGTTATTACAGCAACATGTCATTATTGGCCCTGTGTATGTGCTGCCAGCCACAACTCTGTCAACCTGTGTACATATGTTGTGCATGATGTGGTGCATATGTGCTGTACACATAATCATATCTGCTAACAAGCCAGTGAGATATCAGACTGCTTCACGTTATGTATAGTGGGGTTATTTTGATGACATAACCTGGATATTCTGTGGATGTTGTACAGTCCTTCCTGTGTGTGGGCATCAGTGTTACAGACAGCAAGTAGCAATACCTCTTACAGGAGAACCGGCTCACTCAGGGCAGCTGCATATTTGTAGGAGGTTCAGGAACTACAGACAGAGTGTGAGTAGAGTTGTGTTATGCTTTGTATAGTACTGGTGTTACAGGGTGTGTGTGTACATACTACTTTACCTTCTAATGCAGTCTGTCTGCATAGCACTCAACTGTGGGCCTATCATCTTGGTGGCCAGAGGTGTGCCTATCATGTGTTGTCTGTACACAACACAAGTCCTGTGTCAGATATTTCACTGGCAGTGTGTGTGTTGAGTGCTATCAGTACATGGCTACATCCATTCCTGTTTCTAACTGCAATTCCCTGACTAAGGGTATGTTGCAGACTATCCTGTAACACCAGCAACTTACTTAGTGCATGGCAACAGTTCTCCACATTTGTGCCTGTGTTCCAGCCTCTATCCTCCACCTACATATCAAGCTTTGCACATATGACATGCTGTTGGGGGGGGGGGTTGATCCATAGTGGGCTGAGAGTATATCACACTGCCATTGCTGCCATCAGTCCACTTCTGTTATATCCCCTACACATATGGTGGGGCTGGGGCTATATATGTGTGGGCATCACCTACACAGTACATGTGTGCTCTTATGCACTCCAGAGGCCAGTGTATGTAACAGTGGTATATGGTCCTGTATTAACCATAAATGTTAAAATATGTGAGGGTATCAGGAGTGAGCTGTCTTAAGGTATCTGGACGTAAAGTGCCGTATACTTCACCCATATTTACATTACTTACCTATATTGGGTTAATGCAAGCCTACTGCCTCCTGCCATACAGACTGTTCTGTTTGTCAGTGTGCATGTGATGGTATCAGGTATGCCTTGTTATGTAACTGTTACAACCCATTTGTTCACATGAAGTCTTTACCACCCACTGATGTTGTACAGAGTGTAGACAGAGGCTGCTGAACTATACACCTACATTACATACTGTCAATTGTTTGGTATCCTGTGGCCCAGTCTCCTCACTATTGTACAATTTGAAGGGCTTGGCCTAGACAGCAACAGTTGTGAACCTTTCCAGACTACTGTATTTGTATAACTGTTTCACAGTTGCAGTCCTCTGTTTATATGGATGTCAGTGTCTGAACAGCTATATGACACAGCATATAGAACTGTAATAGTACACAATGAAAGGTATTCCATTTCTGCAAACGTGTGTGTAGTGTTTTCCCTATGACCTCTCTGTGGGTATATGTTGCAGGCAACAATTGTCATTTGTATGGGTGGCCCATACAGTGTCCACTTGTTCAGGTGTTAACTGTAGGCATAGTGGCTGTTCCATATTGTGTGCACTTTCTACATATGTATCGTACTGTACATATATCTGCGTATGTATATGTAGTCACATGTATATCCATATATATGTATATATATTATATATATATATATATATATATATATATATATATATATATATATATATATATATATATATATATATATATATATATATATATGTATCTACATATCTGTGTCTATGTATCTGTATCCTGGGGATGTTGATGGCTTCCACATTTTACATTACCTATGGGAGGCAGACTGTATTGCATGATATGTCACCAATACCAGCCTGACATCATACATGTGGGATGTAGTACTGTTAACATCTTGTGCCCATGTCATATCAGGTCCTGGTTACGGGATCTGCAACACTTAGTAGTGTATTGCAGGGCAGATGTGTTTGGCTGTGGGGGGGATGCCTATTTGTACAAGACGTATTCTGTGTGGGGCCTCTCAACCCCATTAATGGTGCATGCGAGCATATGTGCGTTTGTTAATCTGCCATTGCTATCTACAGATGTATGGCCATATAAACTGATATAGATATATATATAGATATATATATATATATATATATATATATATATATATATATATATATATATATATATCTGCTGATATATATATATATATATATATAACTATGTCCGTATATACCTACATAGATGTATATCTGCGTACGGTTCCACTTCATATCATCGAATTACCATTTCATCAAATTGCAAATCATCGAGACCAAATCGTCGAAAACTCATTTCATCGAATCTCAAATCATTGAAACTATGAAGCAACTACAAATAACATTCCACAATGTTCCCCCTGCACCCCCCATGTGGGGGGCTCTGCCCCCCACACCCCCCGTAAATAAATATACCAACTCCAAGGTCGCACTACAGTGGGGGAAAAATGTAATTTCCTAACCTCACTGTAGTGCGACCTTGGAGTTGGTATATTTAATTACGGGGGGGTGGGGGGCAGGGGAGCTTGCCCCCCTGCATAAACAGAGTACAAATTGTCTGGGATGTTATTTGTAGTTGCTTCATTGTTTTCAATGATTTGAGATTCGATGAAATGAGTTTTCGATGAAATTAGTTTTCGACGATTTGGTCTCGATGATTTGCAATTCGATGAAATGGTAATTCGATGATATGAAGTGGAACCCTGCGTACACATATGTAACTTACTGTGTATATGTAGACATATAGGTGTAGACACATATATGTGTCGATGTATGCATTTGCATGTATATATGTTCATATATAGTAAAAATATGTATATAGTGTTAGAAATTTATATATATATATATACATATATATATATATATATATATATATATATATATATATATATATATATATATATATATATATATATATATATATATATATATATATATATCATCCTCTTTCAGCTGTTCCATTAGGGGTCACTCCAGCGGATCATCTGTTTCCATTTCTTCCTGTCCTCTGCATCATGCTCTTTCACACCAACCACCTGCATGTCCTCTCTCACCACATCCATAAACCTTATCTTAGGCCTTCCTCTTTTCCTCTTACCTGGCAGCTCCATCCTTAGCATCCTTTTCCCAATATACCCAGCATCCTTCCTCAGCACATGTCTAAACCAATGCAATCTCGCCTCTCTTGCTTTGTCTCCAAACTTTCCAACCTCTAATATACTGATTCCTAATCCTGTCCATCCTAGTCACACCCAGTGCAAATCTTAACATCTTTAACTCTGCCACATCCAGCTCTGACTCCTGCCTTTTTGTCAGTGCCACCATCTCCAACCCATATAACATAGCTGGTCTCACTACCTTCTTGTAGACCTTCCCTTTCACTCTTACTGGTACCCGTCTGTCACAAATCACTCCTGACACTCTTCTCCACCCATTCCACCCTGCCTGTACTCTCTTCTTCACCTCTCTTCCATACTCACCATTACTCTGAAATGTTGATCCCAAGTACTTACCAACTCTACTCCCTGCATCCTCACCATTCCTCTACCCTCCCTCACATTTACACACATATATTCTATTTTAGCCCTGCTGACCTTCATTCCTCTCCTCTCTAAAGCATATCTCCACCTCTCCAGGGTCTCCTCAACCTGGTCCCTACTCTCACTACATATCACAATGTCATCTGCAAACATCATAGTCCATGGGGCCTCCTGTCTGATCTCATCTGTCAACCTGTCTATCACCACTACAAATAAGAAAGGGCTCAGAGCTGATCCTTGATGTAATCCCACCTCCAACTTAAACGTATCTGTCACTCCCACTGTAGTCCTCACCAATGTCACACTACCCTCGTACATATCCTGTACCACTCTTACATACTTCTCTGTCACTCCCGACTACCTCATACAATACCACAACTCTTCTCTAGGCACCCTGTCATATGCTTTCTCTAAGTCCACACAGACACAATGCAACCCTTTCTGACCTTCTCTGTATTTCTCCAGCAACACTCTCAGAGCAAATATATATATACATATATAGATATGTTGTATCTGTTTAGATATTAATATGTTTACACACAGATACAGCTAGGTGATGGTATGCATTCTCTGTACTGTTGCATGACTGGACTGGGTGATATGTTTCAGATATTGCCCTGAGTTTTTACAGTTGTATTGGCTTACTGCTAAACCGTTGAACCATTGTGGCTGTGTTGCTGAGGGTCCTAGGATCAAGAACTGCATGTGCTGGATATTGCAAATCACAGTGTATCTGTTATGGCTGTGGTGGGGGGGAACATAGCAGTAATCACCAGGTATCCCTCATTTGAACCCCCAATTAACTGTGCATAAGGTCAGTTATTTTGTGGTGGAGGTTCCAGTTGTTTTTCCTATCTGGAGATGCAATTCACATATCTATCTGTATATACACAGCATCCATCCATTCTCCAGTTGCTAGCCCAGCCATACCACACCTCCACACATTGCCCTCTCTGCATGTCTCGGTACTCCTCCAGTATACTGTCCGACCCAAGCTCCTGCAGGATCTTCATCCGTTTAGTCCACGTATGTATGAGCCTTCCCTTGATCCTCCTCTGATACTGGTATAAACATCAATGTGAATCACAATTTTTGGTTTGTCTCACTAGGGATGGACCTGTTGTTGTATCAAGATTAGACTTAGCTGGTCTGCACTGTTTCTCCCAATGGTAGCATCCTGCCAGGGGTTTGAGAAGCAGCAGTTTGCTCACACACCTGAGCAGCCTCATCTCCCGATTCAGCGGAACCGGCACCCCAGGTGTGATATTCTGTGCATGAGGCATGCCCACACGCCCCCACGGGGTGCACCATTTTTCATTATTCTCTTCAGTATTATGCAAGACTACTGTTCTCACAGTATGATTGGACAGGCACTGTTCTTTGATACACATAGACTGCTTGAAATACTGTGTTTGAGCAATGTACACATGTTTGCTGGTATTAATCTACATACTTACATACATTTCATATACTGTTGAATGACTGTGCTGGATGATATGTTTGTGATAACAGCAGCTGAATGTGTATCTGCTATGGCTTAGTGGTAACTCCCTTCGACTATAGTGTGGAGGGTCAGGGGGTTGCAACCTGGGAGTGCATATTATTTTGTTAATGGGCACAATGAGAGCTGTTGGCTACAGAGTGACTAAGGCACTTTTGAGCAATTGTAGTTGGGTATGCATTGGTTTGCGTGAGGCTCACCATTGCTGACCTCCAGTTATTGCATCTTACACTGAGTTAGCTTCTACATTGCTTAACCAGTGTGGCCACCCAAACCGGCTTAAACCCACTTACTCCCGCTTACCCCTGTGCTACTTTATGTATTTAGTTTACATTTGTTGACTGGGGCAATCCGACTGGATGCTTGTCTGTTTTCAGCAGTGGCCTGGAGAGTAGAGCTCCACAGTAAACCCCAGCTACTCATTACAAGTAGGGTTACCACCTGTCCCAAATTGTGAGGGGCAGTCCCTCTTTGGGCAGTTGTGTCCTGCAAATAAATTGTAAAAATGATAAATGTCTTGAGATTTTAGGACAAAATTATTTCCTATAGTTTATGTAATAGTTGCATACAACAGTTATGTATCTGAAACACCTAAATGTTATATGAAATAGAATAAGCAACTAAAATGCTACAAGAATAAGCTTTTATTGAGGTAAAGAAGTGAAGTTCTGTCATTTGTACTGGCCGTGGGTAGGTTTTGGCTTGCAAAATTTGGTGTTTGTACCAAAAATGTCTTACTTTGGCCATTTGAAAAGGTGGCAACCCTAATTGCAAGTAATGCAGAGGTGTTCACATTCATAGAAAGTAACAGACTTAACATAGCTAGGTACCACATTCTTCATGCTTAGTTTACGTTAACATGTTGGTATTATACATGCTTAGGTCAGGTTTACATGTCAGGTATGACTGTTGACAAATGTCAGTTTAACGTGATGTTGGAGTCCAGTTTAACAGGTCTGGATAGGTTACACTCAGGTATTTGGGTTAGGTTTGGTTATGCCATACCTGTGTGGTAGAGTAGAAGAAAACAGTGAAGGAGTAGGTAGGTAGGTAGAGGGGAGACATTGTAACTGTATAATAGGCTGTTGGAATAATTGGTAGGGGAGCAATAGGGAAAGTTTGAAGGATGTTGGGATTTGTATGCGAGGCAGGACAAGAGGTGTCAGTTTCACTAGTTGATGTAGGGGTATAGAGTGTAAGGTGGGGGGGGGGATTTCACCAGGTGGTGAGCATGTGCAGATCCAAGTGTGCTTGAGGTGTTCCTTCAAGTGTTATTTACATGTGTCCTGTGGGACAGCTGAGGCAATACATGTGAGTAGGGGGTTCCAGATTCTGCCAATATAGTCAGGGAAGAGGGTGTCAGCTACTTGTAACTTTAAACATTACTAGAAATGAAAAAGGGGTTGATAGGTAAGTGGTGTTAATGGGGCACAAAGAGGGAAATATAGTAGAGGAAATAGCCAGGGATATGCAGGAAGGCTGAAAGGAAGGTCTACAGCTGGCCATTTCTTCTACAGAAACAGCTGTGCATATACACTGCATTTGGAGGTAGATTTGGACACTCACATCCCTGGGTGGGGGTGAGGACAACAATAATAACTTGTGATGCCAATTAGATCAGCTTACATGCCTACAGTGGGATGTTGTGACCATGTGTTCTTTGGTGTTATTTAGTGGGTTTTGCAACAACACATTTGGTTATACTGTACTTTGCCAAGTAAAATAGACTGTGCTGCAGTGGGACTTGTACTGGGAATGGCTGCTCATTAGGCAGCAGCTCTGCCCAATTCACACTATTGCTTACATCCACGAGGCGGTCCAAATAGAACCGCTCCAGCCAACACCTTCACGCCTCGACCCATAATTCCGTACCCATAGTTCCTCCCTGCCCCTCCTCTACAGCACTCATCCTTACTCTGGGTGCAGGTCGATACTAACCAAACCACTACACACTGCCCACTCTCCACTTCTCGGGACCCATCTCATACGTTGTCTCAACCAATGGGTCATCAGGCTTTCCCAACCATGTAGTCTGAGTACATACATGCCCTGTCTTGATAAATCATTGCATGGACAGGACTCCAATCACCAAATAATTTTTAGGTTGTCCCGCAAGGGACATTCCTGTCTCTGTTTCAATATCAGACTTAGCGGGTCCATGGTGTTCCCCCCACTGGTTGTATCCTGCCTGTGGTTTGGGGAGTAGTGGGTTGTTTACTTTGTTTGTGTGTTTGTTTGTATGTTTCCCCTGTCTGGCTGGCGGGGGGGTGGTACATGTTACACATATGTTGATTAGGCCCCTCACCCCCACTGGCATGGCCGGTGATCATATGTCATTCTTATGTGCTGTATCATAACATAGATATATATCTGTGTATATACACACACACACACACACACATATATATTATATATATATATATATATATATATATATATATATATATATATATATATATATATATATATATATATATCTAACGACGTGGATGTATGGTTGTCTGCATATGTATATATCTGTATGTGGGTGTTTATATATATATATATATATATATATATATATATATATATATATATATATGTATGTCTATATATGTATACATATGTACTACAGTGAGGGAGAGGTATATATCTATTTAGTTATGGGTATACACACACACACACACACACACACACACACACACACACACACACACACACACACACACAGACATCTACATATTTAGCTACATGTCCTGTAATGTAGACTGATATTGCTGGATACTATGTTTCTTGTGCATACCGGCCAACCTTGTGTGCCATGTATGCTTTGTGATACCTACAAATAAAACCGTTAGTGTAAACAAAGTCACGTGTGAAATCTATTGTTAGTACCAGGGAAACATTTGTCCCATGCGGGACAACCCAAAAATTAGGTATTCAACTTTCGTCTAAAACCATAGCTACAAAGGTACCCATTGCTATGTGCATGGACTACAGTGTGTGGCAGACCTAGGATACTTGGGTTGGGACAACATACAGGATGGGTCCCGGGGGGTGGAGAGTGGGCAATTTGTGGTGGTGTGGTAGCTACGGGCATGTAACCAGGGAAGGGATGGTGGCTACATGTGTGCAGTGGGGGAAACGGAACTGTGGGTAATGAATGTATGGGTCGAGGATGGCCTGGGTTGGATAGGCCTGTACTGGTCTGCCCGCTTAGTGGGTGGGGGAGAGAGGAATTTGATATCAACATGTGAAACATAAAAGAAGACTAATTTAAATCCCTATTTAAATGAAACACATAAAATAAAATGAGCTTGGTAGTGTATTCCAGGGCGAATGTGTTTGGCTGGGGGGGGTATGCCAATTCGTACGAGAGGTATATTGTTTGGGGCCTCTCAACCCCATTAATGGTGCATGTGGACATATATGTTACATATTTAGATATGTTGTATCCATTTAGATGGTAATATATTTACATACACACATACATCTAGATGTAGGTATACATTCTCTGTACTGTTGCATGATAGGGCTGGAGTTATGTTTCTGAAAACATACAATTTATGCGTATCTGGCATGGCTTAGTGGCAAATCATTTTGTGGATGGTGTGCATGGTCCTAGGTTCGAGCCTTGCAGTGGCTGTTTATTTTCTTGCTGGGCAAAATGCTGGCCATTGGATACAGAGTGATTAAGGCACTTTACAGCAGTTGTAAGCGGGTTTGCGCGGGTTTGCATGGAGGTAAGCACTGCTAAACTTTGGTCACAGTTTCTTACACCCAGTTAGCTTCTCCTTTGCTTAATCTGTGCAGGCAGTGCCTACTCCCATGTAAACACACTTACACATGCTTACTAGTGCTTACATATGCTTACTACTGCTTATCTGTGCTTACACCTGCTTACTCTTACTACTGCCTTATTCATTACGATACTGACTCTTCACATGTGCATTTCCTGCAGTACTCCAGTTCATAAATATATGTTATTCAGTGGGTTTTGCAATACAAATATTGCTTATACCATGCTTAGCCATGTAAAATAGACTGTGCTGCAGTGGGACTCAAATTTGGAATGCCTCCTCGTTAGGCAAATGCTCTGCCCACTACACTATTGCTGAGATGCTTGATTTGCATATACCTTCCTTGTTATCCTCTTCAGCCTTTTAAGCTGCTTTAACCATAGCTAAGCAACAGGCACACTTGCGCACCTATGGGTAGCGGTACTCAGAGGTTTATAAAACAATACAGAGGTTTCTTCTTTTGATTTTTATGTCCTGTTGCTGTTGTACACATGGGGGACTTTTGGTGGGGATATGAGGACACCTATGAGCGGTCTCGCTCATTTCTTTCCACTTTCTGCTGTTCAACATTGCAGGGGTGTGTTTATTCTGAGAGCTCTGCTCTCAGACATGCCCTCTGCACTCGTACACACTCCATGTACACCTGGGAAGTCGGGCAGCATGGCTTCATTAATATGCATGGTGCACTGCCATCCTCCTCCTACACTGGCACTAGTGTAGTCCTGCATGGAAGATTAGTGAATCTGGGGGAAAGTCTTGCTTGGCTGAGGGATCATTCATATTATAGAAAGAGGACCAGTCCATGGCATTTAGATACATATTTAGGCTTGATAATTTTGCTGCTAGAGAAGATATTCCCGTAACTATTCATGGAGCACTTTTTAATGTTTGGAAAGATTAGTTAGATTTTACTGGTGAATGGTCACTTTGGGAGTTTGGGAGTATTTTAGTGATAAAGATCTAATGTACTGTAGGTCTATTACCTCATTTGTATCTATCCAAGTAATTGCCTGTATTAATAGTATCAAATTAAATTGTAACATTTTGCTAAGGAATGTTCAGTCTTTTCGAGTGGCATTGGCATTAAAGTCACATATAATGACAGTGTTATTTTGATACGCACAGGAAACATATCTTATAATATTGTCTGGATAAGTGAGACCGAAGACATGGAGGAACGTAAACTTCAGCAACCAACAAATAAATATGTCCACTGAGGCTGATATGCGAGAGAACTCATCTGGGACTCTTGTCATTCTTAATTCTGGTCTTTCATCATTTTGAAAGAAGTTCCTTGATCTGTGTTAGAGTGATTGGCTGATGTATTAGTTAGGAGTCTGGTTTGAATAAGAAAATGCTTCATACAGACATACGTAAGTTTGTTGATCTTCTCCTAGGGCAGGAGAGGTATTCTTATTTGTAAATAGTGAGAAACGTTTGGGTTGTTTACTTCTAGTTGTAGGTATCAAATAGGTAAAGTATCTGTAACATATTTACAGCCAGGTAATAGAGTTATAAAAATTGTGAGGGAATGTACTGTTTTTAATTCTGGAAGCTGGTCTAAAGGCATTGTGTTTAATGATGGGAGGGACGGATGAGGAAAGAAGTAGTTTTGTGTTAGCAGGTAGATTAGAGATTGAAAGTGAGCAGAGCAAGGTAGATAAAGACTGAAATGTGATGAAGGAAGTTGAGGTAGGAAGTGAATGTTGAATGCAGATAAGAATAGTGATATGGAACATAAGAGAAATATGTATTAATGCCTATATTCTAATAAAATGAAGATGACAATAGTCTGTCTGCACCTAGGCAGGCTAATGTGTGGTTTTAAGACAAAACAGTGTAAATAATTATGTCAATGAGTACTCTGTATGCTAATAGACAATGTACATGGAAACACTAGGATGTAGCAAAGGTGAAGTTAGAGAAACAGATCAGTAGTTAGAAGAATATTTATAGCTTATAGCCTAACTGCCTCTTAGCCTACAGTGTCAGAGTTAGAATAGTGTAGGAAATTATGAATAGATACAGTCTATCTGCCACTGTAAGGGCAGTCAATGTTAGTAAGTAATATAGGTGAAATGAGGAAAACTACTAGAACAACTAGAAAGAAAGTATTACAGCTTAATTGCCACTTGGGCTATAAAAAAAAAAAATAGAACACTCAAGAAAACATCATGAATGAGTCTAAAATTCTTAAGAGAGTGAAGAGTAGATCATGTGTTAAGTGTAAGTGCAAATTATTTTGTTACTGAGAAGGTAAGATGAAGCAAAAACGGATCAAGGTATAGGACTAAAAGTATAGTAGTATAGCCTATCTGCCATCAAAGCTATAATATAGGAGGTAAGAGAATAGTAAATTAAGTAGTGTGCATGACAAAGCAAGGGATTGTCCTCACAAACATATTCCTGTTCTGCTCTTGATGAAACTTCCACTATGGGCAAAGTGGATCATCTTGCTGTAATCTTCTCCCTTAAAATCTCATTTATAATCTTAAAGAATCATGCTGTGTTTAGGGGGGACTGCAAAACTGGCAATTTACTATTCAATGACTTCATAAATTACATAATTTAACACCAAACTTGATACTACTGCATATATTTCTGAATTGTACTAATTTGTAGATAGTTATTAGATATAGATAGGTGTATAGGTAAGAGAGACAGATATTTAAGCAGCCATTCCCATCTGCAATAAACTCAGCAGTAAAGGTAAATACTTATAGTAAATTTCTTGCATCAGCAAACTCTACAACATGGGAGAAGATGTTAGCAATATATACTAAATCTCTTTTCACACAGAATAAATGTGATTAAATATTGCAAGCAAAACCCTAACGTGCACCATTAAGAAGTGCCGGGCTAGTAATGAGCTAAAGATTGCCACGACCAATAAAGGTAATCACAAAGCCTTATTTAGTAATGGTAAAAAATTCAGAAGCCAAACACAGTAATGAGCAGTTTCTCCTACTCTAACCTTGTATCCATTTACAATGTCCTTACTGACAAACTAAAATGTAATTTCACCCTACGTATTCATTGCACTGATTTGCACATCTACATTAAACATCCCCTTCCAAAAATCACTTCTGATCAGTTCCTGTCTGCACTGTCTAAAACCATGAATAAGAGTTCTGAGCAAAGATAATTCCCCAGAGGCACAGAATGAAGTTGTTAAGGAGGGGGTTTGGCTGTGTCCCAGATGTAATACAAATGCTGATTATGGTACATCTGCACAAAAGTGACCTGACCATATTCACTAGCAAGTACAGACCTATTATTCGCTATAGTATAAATTGTAAAGAACTGTAATGCACAACTGTTGAACTAATTAACAATATAAGCTACCTTTAATCACCTGACTGATATGTTTGGTTTTGTAAAAGGCAGATAATGTTTACCCAGCCTAGCTGACATCTTTGTAAATGTCACTGAGGAGTGTGATTTGGAGGCAGTCTGTTCATACTGCTTACCTAGGCCAAGGCCTTTGCCATTATCATCATAATCTGTGCTTGTAATACTTATAAACTCACCAAGCTCAACATTAACCCCTGTGCAGTTTGTTGGACAACTGACTACTGACAGAACTGACATTGTCGATGTTAATCAGAGGTATGTCACAAATGGTGACCCACAAGACTTTACCCTGGGCCACTTCATCGTTCAGTATCAATTTCTCTATTAAGAAAGCAAAAGTTAAAGGTCTGTGGCTAGTCAAATTGGCTGATGACTACCCTGCCAGCAAGAACTAAAGCAAATCAATGCCTTCTATGTTAATCACATACTTATTCTTTTTCTCAAATAATTTTATAGAATTTCATAAAGACAATAAATATAATATGAATAATTTGTGAATAATTGAAAGAACAAACTATATACAGTATATACATTTGGCCTATATAAAAGAGACTAGTCAGTTAAAGAGATTTAGTTATGCAATGGCAAAAAAACTTGTACATTTCTTTCTAATTCAATGAGGTTTTAGGAATCGTTCGCATTTCAATAAGAGAAAGAACTTTCTTCCAAGGATTGTTAGTCCATTTTTAGGGAAGATTCTAGCTTCTTTGACCTTTATTTCAAAATATATTGTTTCTTCTAGTAACATCTTAAATTCTTCAATATTGGGTTCAGTAGAGGTTTTCCATTTTCTTGTAATACATTTCCTAGCACTTGTTAGTGTAGTCCATAGAAGATATAGGTCATTTCTACTCAATTCATTTATTTCATTAACATTCAGAAAAATCAGGGATTTATTTAATACAAATGAATCTGTAAAAATAGCTTGGAGGAAATTATCAATCTCCTCCCGGTATTTTTTTAATTTTAATACAGTCAAAAAGTATATGAGACCAGTCAGCTTTACAACTTTGTAAACACCTCCAACATACCAAGTGTTTAGATGAATTAATTTTGACAATTCTATTGGGAGTGCAAAAGGCTCTATGGAGAAACTTCCATGTGAAAATTTTCCAAACTTGTAGATTAGAGGTCAGTTTAATAGAGTACAGTAAATTAGTTTTACTTTCAGGTGACAAATGTATTAATTGACCTTTAGTGATAAAGTTATAGAAATTTTGTTTTGGATTAACTTTATAGTTTATTAGAATTTTATATACTTTTGAAGTTAAATTTGTCCAGTTATGATTATGGTAGATCATTTCTTGAATAAAGAAAATTAATTGTGGCTCAGTTTTGAAGGAAGAGTTGTTAATTATTCTGCATAATTCCTGAGCGTAGGATAAGATATTTTAGAGTAGAAGCCAATCTGTATTTGGGATATTGAAAGTATTTATTATCTGTTGCATGTTTAGCACTGATAAATTCTTAATGCAATGTTACAAGCAAGTGATTTTTTTTAATTCCCAATTGTTAAAAATGTTCTTGTGCATTTTGTTGGGAAATTGTTTTGTTATTTTGAAGGGAATTAACAGATCCCACCATAATTTAATGTCTATGTTTGAGTTTACGAAAGATCTAAATAAATTATAAATGTAGTTTATAAGGTTTGAATTGGTGGGATTCCGTACATTAAATTGAAGATTAAGCATAGTATATACCAAAATTTATTGGTTTGATCATTTGGCAAAACATTTTTATTAGCTTATTCTCATTTAAGAAGATAGAGATATGTAGTAATTTCCAAGCAGATGAAAATTTGGGATCTCTCCAATTGATAACTAATTTAAAGATAGAGGCTTTAATATATGTTTCTAAATCCGAAAAGTTTATTCCTCCCAAATCCCAAGGTGTAATATGATGAGAGTATGCTATCCTATTTCATTTGGGATACCAGAGAAAGTTTAAAAGAATTTTATTAATGTCTTGTAATAATTTTTTACTTGGTAACACTGGAATGGCATTAGCTATTTAATTTATTTTTGGAAGTAATACCATCTTTATTAGTTGTAATCTATCCTCAAAGTTTAGATATAGTCCAAAAAACAGGAAAACCTCACTAAAGGCAACAGCTCAGAGCAAGCAGCAACACAAGTCCATAGAAAACAGTTACCACCAATATGAAGAAGTATTTATTTGTCACTTTACAAGGCAGCAAATACGAAGAAAAAAGCATTGAATAAAATCCAAAAACAGTAAGCGCTTTTGGGTTATTACCCTTCTTCAGACAATGCATTACAAATATAGGAAATCATTTAAAACCCTTCACAGCCAATCACTGTTCAATATTGAATGTGCCTTTTCTTCAGGGCGGGTTTAATAGGAATGACCTCATTGAGGCCAGGAAATCTGTGTGCCATTAATTCTATAATCCACCTAGTTTCTTCACACTCCATCCTGTTCACAATATCGCCCCCTCTGTTTCCTTTGGATATCAGCCTGATAACCATAAATTTAAAATTGTGACCTGCAAATGTGTTATGTGCCTAAAAAGAGTTTTTTCCAGTGCTGGGGTGGATAAACTCAGTATCTGAATTAATATAACAACAAGGCTTACAGGAACCACACGGTCTGGTCCCCTTCCTTGTCACTATATGTCTATAGACATCTCTATCTTCATTGCTTAACAAGTCTTTTAGATCTTTATGTCTCCTAAAGCCAAAAGATGGCATGGTTCCAGCAATTGCACTCATTTTCTCATCAGAGGCTAATGCTGACTTATAGTAATAATGTATATGGAGTTTGCAATATAATCAGAAATAATTGGAAGATATTAGCCTCTGATGAGAAAATGAGTGCAATTGCTGGAACCATGCCATCTTTTTTAATTCAGATACTGAGTTTATCTACCCCAGCACTGGAAAAAACTATCATTTTACTGTGAGTGCCAATTGTAGATCTATGAATGTCATATATTTAGCCACATGTTTGACATGCTACACCTAAAGAAATCCCAATCCCTCTGAGCTACACGCTCTAGGGACATAAACCTTGTCACCACAATAAACAGGACATGCTGGAGGGATAGATTCCTGCCCCAGAGACTTCCCATACTCTGGAACAGGCTACCCATTTATCTCAAGCAAAGTTCTTCATTAGCACTCTTCAAGAAAAATCTTGATGAGTGGATGGGAAATAGGAAATACACCCTGGGGATCACTTCTGTGTCTCTGCTCGATAGTGGCACAGGAAAGTAACTTTCTTGGGTGGCATAAGCCAGGGCACCTTGTTGGCTAGGCTTACGTAGGCCCTCAGGCCAATAGCCTAGTACCTATCTATGAACCTATGAATCTATGAACATGTCAATCTTGTAACTGTTATGACATAGGAAAGACCAATTGTATGTTAAAAAACTAGAATCTTAAATCACTTATCAGCCATTAGGCTATAAAATGAGCATAATGATCTTTTTAGGCATGTATCAGCATTTGCAGGTCACATTTTTAAATTTATGGTTATCAGGCTGATATCCAAAGGGAACAGAGGGGACGATATTGTGAACAGGACTGAGTGTGACAAAACTAGGTGGATTATAGAATTAACAGCACACAGATTTCCTGGCCTCAATGAGGTCATTCCTATTAAACCCGCCCTGAAAAAAAAGGCGGACTCAATATTGAACAGTGATTGGCTGTGAAGGGTTTTAAATGATTTCCTATATTTGTAATGCATTGTCTGAAGAAGGGTAATAACCCGAAAGCACTTACTGTTTTTGAATTTTATTCAATGCTTCTATCTTCGTATTTGCTGCCTTGTACCAGTGACAAATAAATACTTCTTCATGTTGGTGGTAACTGCTTTTTATGGACTTGTAAAGTTTAGATATAATTTGTTCCATTTATCTGTGAGTAATTTTATAGTATTTAGATTTTTTTATAATTTGTGGACAAGGTAGTATTAATATTGTCACATAATATAATTCCTAGGTAACTTATATAAGTAACCTGTTCTCCTATTATGTGATTTGGAGTTATATGGGTAAATTGATTTTTGTTTAGATGCATATGACTGGATTTTGTTTCAGTTATGCGTAGACCTGAATTTTAAAAAACTTTTTAGCTTGTAGATCCAGTTCCTGGAGAGAATCTTCAGAGGCACTCAAAGTTAAAAGAATATCACCCGCAAAGAGCATAATTTTGGAATTAAATTGACCATAGATATCAATCCCTTTTATTTTTGGATTTTGACATATAGAGAAAGCAAATAGTTCTATTGCTAGAGCAAATAAAATGAGAGACATAGGACAACCTTGTTTAGTGCCCTTGGAGATTCTAATGGATTCTGAAGTAAATGGGCCAAGTTTTACATAGGCAAGATTGTTTTTATATATATTTTATGGGTTCCGGCGTGTAGCTTGCAAGACATTTCCCTGCGAGCTACATCGCCGATACCAAATGGCTGCAGCAGCAATTTGCCGTAGAGCAATATGGCTGAATAGCATAGCCACTGCTGCTGTAACCTATGCACAGACATATTTCTACTGGTGGCGATCCTTACACACAGCTGCCCAGCTGTATTCTAGCAGGGACGGCCGTACTAGATGTGTACCACATTCCGTATTCTCATGTAAGTAATGCATTTATTGTATTATTTATTTATTTTATTGTCACACGTGTGACAATAAAATAAATAAATAATAAAATAAATGCATTACTTACATGAGAATAAGGAATGTGGTACACATCTAGTATGGCCGCCCCTGCTAAAATACAGCTGGACAGCTGTCTGTAAGGATCGCCACCAGTACAAATATTTCTGTGCAGGTTATAGCAGCAGCGGCTATGTTATTCAGCCATATTGCTCCATGGCAAATTGCTGCTGCAGCCATTTGGAATCAACGATGCAGCTCGCAGGGAAATGTCTTGCGATCTACATGCTGGAACCCACATTTTTTATCAAAGTAATGAAATGAGGTGGCAAATCAAAAATTTCTAGAGCATTAAAGAGATAATCTCATTTTAGCATGTCAAAGGCTTATTCAATATCGACAGCAATTAATAGGGCTTCATGGTTATCCCTATTTAGGATGTCTATGAGGGATATGATTCTTTGACTATTGTCATTGGTATGTCTGTTATAGTTAAATCCTGATTGATCTTCATTTATAATATATATTAAAGATTTTTTAATTCCATTAACAAGGATAGACATAAAAATGTTATAGTCATTGTTAAGTAGTGAGGTTGGTCTGTAGGAACTATACTGTTTCGGATGGTTGTTTTCTTTTAAAATGGGAGCGATTAAAGAATATTTCCATGAGGGTGATATTATGCTTTCAGCTTGTATTACATTTAAAGTTTTGTGGAATATTGAGATAGCTGAAGATGGAAAAAGCTTGTACAGTTCAAATCTGATTCCATCAATTCCAGGGCATTATTATTATTGCTTCCTTTAACTTTTTCAGCTATTTCCTTAAGAGAAATTTGTTTTTGGATTTAAATTTTTAGTTTATGAGGAATTTTATTTATTTTTGATAAGTTTAAAACTGGAGCTGAGTGATCAGAGAAATTATTACCACTGGATTGGTGGGCAGTATAGTGAAACTTGAAAAAGTTGAGGCACAGAAAACTAATGAATTAACAAAACAGACGAGACGGCTTCCAAAGTTGGACAGAGGTTTAATATAAAATATAAAATCCAGTTGTATAAAGTCAAAACAATGAATTCAATAAAGTCCTTTAAGCGCTTTTCGTTTGTATAAGGAAAACAAACTTCTTCGGAAGGTAAAACAACACTCAGCTACCATACTTTTAAAGTAAAAAGTGTGGGAAAGTTGTATAATTAACCAATCAATATATTAATTATTCAATTTTAACAGCTAATTCTTTGAAAGGAGAATATACCTCTTAATAAAAACAACCAGATCAATAAGCCAACCTACAATTAATCAACAAAACCTTTAAAGTGGTACCTTGAAATACAAACGCTACCTTTGTAGACTATGAAGCTTTAAAATACATGAGATTGAACAAGCTTCGTTTAACCCTGGATGATTAAAGGCATTCAGCCTGATCTGCCGAAATAGCTCCAATTCCTCCAATTTAAATGAAGCCGGACCCCCACGAATATCTTGGGTATAGTCATCAATAACCAAATATCTAAACTTATGCAAAGGGTTATTATAAACATGTTTTGCTAAAGCGTTGTCAAGCTTGCTATGGGATATGGTGTATTGATGCTCATATACCCTGTCCCTGAGCCTACGCTCAGTCTTACCCACATAAAAAGCAAAACAGTCCGAACACTTAGCCAGATAAACAATAAATTTACTGTTACAGTTATATTTCGATTTGAGTTTGTAAGTCAAACCATGTAGTGAAAAGATGGTAGTACAATCCATAAATTTACAGTAACTGCAACAACCACATTTAAACATTCCTTTTAACCTGGTTAGAAGTCTGTCATGCTGCTCGAGGTAGGTCTTCAAACTTTTACCTTTTTTAAAAAACACTTTTGGCTTGTCACCAAGAAGGTCAAACACCATTTGGTTAGATCTCAACAACTCACAGTTTTTAGTAAGCAGCCTAATAATGTGTTTACTTTGTGCATTAAAGGAGGTGACAAAAATATGTTGAAAAGCCTGTTCGCTAACAAGAGCCTGTTCGCTAACAACAACGTTGTGAAATGTATTGTAGAGCTCAAATCCTTTACAAGGAAATTAAATCTTGGTTTGTTTTTCATGAATACACCTGCTTCTACACTGAATAATTGTTTCAGAATACCCAGTACTTTTAACCCCCACCTTCATCCACTGGTTAACATTTTTGAGCAAGTGTGTGAGCTTGACTTCAGAAGCTTAGCCAGTTCTAGTAGACCATCTAAGCACAACCATACTGATTTTGAGAATGAACTTTTGAAGTTTATTCAATCACAGGACATTAGAATTTGTAAACCTGATAAAGGGGGAGGCTTGGTAATATTTGACAACTCAGATTATGTCTTACGCATGACTTCTTTGTTGGATAATGATACTTACCAAGCTAGTTCAAGGTCTGAGGTTAGTACAGCTTACAACCTTATTAAATCTTGTCTGAATGACCTTTTTATAGATGGAAGAATAGATCAGGGCATGCTCAACTATATGTGTGCCCTGTTTCCTAGGTATCCAACCTTATTCGGAATACCGAAAATTCACAAAGACGTTTCTAATCCACCTATGAGGCCATTAATTGATGGCCGTGGGTCACCCACTTATGCTTGCTCTAAGGTGGTTGATGTCATGTTACAAAAATATGTTTCTCTCGAACCCCATATCTGTAAGGACTCTTGGTCCTTTCTCAGGAGGATTAATGAGTTGGGTTTCAATGTGAGTCACAATTTTTTAATGATAGATGTGAGACATCTATACACATGTATCCCACATGACATCAGCACTGAATGGGTTGCGGAACTGATGAGGAAACATAATGCTCCAGGCAGGGATATTTCTCTTGTCATGGAACTACTGGACCTGATTTTGACTAATAATTACTTTTTGTTCAATAACAAGTTCTTTTTGCAAAAGGTAGGGTTGGCGATGGGCTCCCCTTGCGAGTCCAGTGTTGCCAATTTGGTAATGGCCCAATGGGAGTCTAACTTTGTCTTTAAGGATGGCTCGAGTACTGATTCCATCGTTTACTACACTAGATACCTAGATGATATTTTCATCTTGTTGAATGGTGATGGTGAATCTGCTTCTGGTTTAGTAAACAAGTTTAATTCAACCCCCAGCTTTTTGCAATTCACTTACACATTCAGTACTGATTCAATTTCATATCTTGACATCCTTTTAAGTAAGAATGTTGTTGACAACTGTTTCACTGCCAGAACTTTCAGGAAAGAGACCTATTCGAACTCTTTCCTGCATTTCTCAAGCTGTCACCCTTTTCACCAAAAGAGATCTGTGGTGAAAGGTCAGTTGGTGCGAGCTTCATGTATTTCCAGCTTGGACGTGGATTTTGTTAGTGAATGTAAGCTTTTGAAACAAATGTTTTTACATCGAGGTTACCCCGAGTCCCTTATTGACAGTTTAATGGAAGAGGTTCAGTCTAAGCGGAACACTAACTGGTTTAAACCAATATTGAAGTCCACTGTTGGGGGTGAAACCCTTGAAGCCAGTCCTGTATCGTTTAGTGGCACTTTTGAGTTGCCTACTCTAAATTATGAATCCTTTTCTCTTGTTAGCGAACAGGCTTTTCAACATATTTTTGTCACCTCCTTTAATGCACAAAGTAAACACATTATTAGGTTGCTTACTAAAAACTGGGAGTTGTTTAGATCTAACCAAATGGTGTTTGACCTTCTTGGTGACAAGCCAAAAGTGTTTTTTAAAAAAGGTAAAAGTTTGAAGAACTACCTCGAGCAGCATGACAGACCTCTAACCAGGTTAAAAGGAATGTTTAAATGTGGTTGTTGCAGTTACTGTAAATTTATGGATTGTACTACCATCTTTTCACTACATGGTTTGACTTACAAACTCAAATCGAAATATAACTGTAACAGTAAATTTATTGTTTATCTGGCTAAGTGTTCGGACTGTTTTGCTTTTTATGTGGGTAAGACTGAGCATAGGCTCAGGGACAGGGTATATGAGCATCAATATGCCATATCCCATAGCAAGCTTGACAACGCTTTAGCAAAACATGTTTATAATAACCCTTTGCATAAGTTTAGATATTTGGTTATTGATGACTATACCCAAGATTCGTGGGGGTCCAGCTTCATTTAAATTGGAGGAATTGGAGCTATTTTGGCAGATCAGGCTGAATGCCTTTAATCATCCAGGGTTAAACGAAGCTTGTTCAATCTCATGTAATTTAAAGCTTCATAGTCTACAAAGGTAGCGTTTGTATTTCAAGGTACCACTTTAAAGGTTTTGTTGATTAATTGTAGGTTGGCTTATTGATTTGGTTGTTTTTATTAAGAGGTATATTCTCCTTTCAAAGAATTTGCTGTCAAAACTGAATAATTAATATACTGATTGGTTAATTATACAACTTTCCCGCACTTTTTACTTTAAAAGTATGGTAGCTGAGTGTTGTTTTACCTTCTGAAGAAGTTTGTTTTCCATATACAAATGAAAAGCACTTAAAGGACTTTATTGAATTCATTGTTTTGACTTTATACAACTGGATTTTATATTTTATATTAAACCTCTGTCCAACTTTGGAAGCCGTCTCGTCTGTTTTGTTAGTATAGTAAAACTTAAAAGCTTCAAGTATGTCACTAATATCTGACACCAGTTTGTTATTTTTCCCTTCATGTATGATTTTTATGATATTATCATCAGAAACTTGTCTTTTGACTCTTGTTGCAAGATTATACATATGTTTTGGCAATGGCGAGTGTGAATTGATTTTTAATTTTTCCAAAGCCAAATAAGTTTTATGTATTAAAATATCATTGTATTTATTAAGTTAATATTTTTTTTCTTTATAAGTAGATCTTGTGAGTTTTTATTATTAATAATTATGAGTTGATTTTGGATATTGTGGAGTTCCTATTCCCATTCTTTAGTCTTGTTTTTAAACCAAGCAATTATTTTACCATATAGGTAAAGCTTCAGAGAATCCCATAAGATTGTCAAACTAACTTCCTCTGACTGGTTGATATCTAAAAAAATTGAATTTTAGAGTGTAGTCATGGTTTAAATTGTTTTAATTTGGTAATATATGCTGGTATGCTTGTTGTGAAGGTCAACATCTTAAAATCAATTTAAAATTTTAAAATAAGTGAGTTATGATCCAAAAACGAACAAGGAATTATGGAAAAATTAACTATTTTCATGTTCAAGTCTTGAGATACAAAGAGCTTATCAATTCTAGTTTGAGTGTCAAATCACTAGTCTCTATGAGAAAATGATAGCGAATTATTCTCCTTATATTTATAAGTATCAATTAAGTTTAAGTTTTCACACCAATTTTTAAGAGCTTTGCCTGTAGGAGTGGGATTAATATGCCTTTTATTGGTGGATTCTGACACTTCTAGAATACAGTTAAAGTCCCCACCAAGAATTAAGTTACCTTTATAGACTTTATTAAGTCTAGATGTTTCCTAACTGTTCCTATCCCAATACCCAGAAACCAATAGGTATTAACAAGTGTCCATATTCTGCTATTAAATTTTATTATAACAATTGATATAAGTCCTTCATTGTCTACATAATTATAAATAATTTGGGGAATGGAGACATTTTTCTTCCAGAGTTTTAGAACCCCCTCTGTTCATTTTCTTATATGAAGAGTGGGATAATTTCATTTATTCCGATGGGTTCCAACTAAAATTATCGTCTGATTTGAAATTAGATTCTTGAATAGATACAACTTGCACTTTATTTAGTTTTAAGTACCTTAGTAGGACTGATCTTTTCATTGGATTATTTAATCCATTAACATTTAGAGATAGTAAGGTTAAATCCATCTAGTTTGACCTTGGTTGTAAGATAACTGAAGTTAAGTCATAATTCAATGTTATCAGATCAGTAAGGTGTGTAACTATATTTAAAATGATTTTAAATGGAATAATCAAATTAAATCTCTCTAACATAAGCTGTGAGAAATAACTAGTGTAAGCCAATACAACAGGAAATTATATAATGAAAAATAAATGAATGTAACCAAACTAATAATGAATTTAAAAGAATCTATAACCAACATGGAGTGACATGCACTCCTAATCCAAATGAACAGAAATATTCATTCAGATCATCCCTCATGATAGACATGAAATGAGTTAAGATAGTGGCAAGTTTCAGCTCCAAAATAATATTTTAGGAGATACAATAATAAATTGTTTAAATAACGTTTGCTATGAATATTAACTAATTAAATAATGATATTAATATCCAAAAGAAAGTGAATATAAATTCATATATAGGAGAACATTTGTTTCAATTTGCTACTACTGATGAAAGATAATAAAATTAGAAAATTGTTGTAGGTATATATTACAAATAGAGAATTGCATGCGATAGAAGTTACTGAATCTAAGATTATGTAATATTCAATGTAGTAAGAATGCCCAAAAGAATGAATATTAGTTAAGCTCTGAAAGTAATAAAAAAAAATAATATCAATAAAATATTTGTAGCAGACTCAAAAGTCTATGACTTAATCAACTAGATTGCAGTCAATCTCTATCAAAGATTTATGGAAAAACTAGTTATAACATAAGTATCAACTGTGAATCAGAAAGCAGAGCACAATCAACCAAACTAGTATAATGTAACACAGTTAATATGCTATGAAGGAGTTTACATCTCAGAGTAACAATATGGACATAATTAAAATTTGCTGATATGAGTTATATTGTTGGACTAATCTTTCTTCTCAGAAGAAATCAACATTTAGACCAAAGCTCTTTGAAAGAATAAGCTGAGATAAGTCTATTAGAAAAATAACACTGAACACAAAGTCTATTGATAGACTAATAATGAAATGAAAGCTGTTAGTTTTCCTTTTTATAATAACTACTCAACAAACTTTGAACTATTTCAATGTCAAACAACTCACCACAACAAGTTGACTCCCTCCAATGGAGACATGGGAGAAGGTCTGGTTAGAACACTTATTTAGAGACATAGGGAAAGCAGGCTATAAAAACAAGTCAAATTCAAGACTACGGAAGAGTTCATTGGAGATTATAACATCAGATTTATTTGCTAAACATCTATATTCTTTTTGACCAATGGTATATATCAAATACTCTAGACCCTATAATTAACATTATATATGAGTTCCAACAGCTATATAATTCACAGAACATTTAACACATTGTCACAGTGTACTCTGCATTAGTAAATGGAGAATAAATAGCAATAAATAATCAATACAATAAAGGTAGTTTAGACAATAAAACTTCAATCATTGGATAGACAAAAATATTCTAATTATTATCTAAATGCATGACCCTTAAAATTCTAGTATGTCATCAATGAAATGAGAAATGCAGACTTCCATACCATTTCTAATGTATTACATGAGAATCTATGCAGACTGGATGTAAATTCTCTTATACTCTTTAGCAAGTGAATGTAATGCTTGTTCTTGAAATATGCAAATTTAAGATATCAAATAGGCTAGAGCATTAACTGTCATCTGAGATCCCCTATGTATAGTGGACAATGCATTTTTAACTGGCATTTTAGCAAATAGTCTACAAATAAAGGAGACTCATAAATGTCTTTCCAAAGTTACAGTTCAAAGATCGAGAGACAAGACTGCCTTCTCCTACAACTAGACTATATAATTAATTAACTGAACATCTTAATTTATGAACATACAAATAAGAGTAAATCCAAGTAAGAAAATAAAACCTTGGATAGTGATGCATTAAATTTATAAGAAAATGATTCCCAATTAAACCGGGATTCTTTATATGTTCATATGAAATGACATGAAAAAACGATAAACATGACAAATATGGAGGGGTGTCACTAAACTGTATATCAAACGGGGCTGAACGAACCCATTACAGCTCAACCAATGGGACCACCAGAGAAAACGAACTCAGTGAGATCAACATTATAAAAAAAGCATGGTTATGGAGCCCACAGGAACAAAATAGTCTCAGTTACCAAATTGCTCCAACAGAGCAACTACACATCAGAACTCCGCTCTCAAAAAGTCAAACAACAGTAAACAAATCATTAAACTCTAATCAAATCTAATCACCTTACCTGGGCTTCTAAAAACACAAAGAATGAACAATACTGTATTTGTGCTCAGCAAGCCGAAAGACACAAGCAAACAAACAAACAAACAAACAAACAAACAAACAAATCAGAAAAGGAATCCTCATCACAGCCGCCAAGATCCCAGTCAGACTATTACTCAGATCGGCTTCCAGACATAGATATGTTGTGAAGAGCATAAATGAGCAGCAGTCAGTCGAGTGATTCTATGAAGAGAATCTTCTTCATGGCAAGGAAGAAAAAAAAATGTAGAAAGAAGCCACCCAGCTCAGAGAAATATCCAATGAGTCAAATGTCTCTGAGAAAACAAAGCCGTGGCTCTAAAGTTAAACTTTGCCTAGACGCTTACTCACTTCAAACTAGCCAGGAAGTCTCGAACAGGAAACATGCATTAATAGCACCATATTTCCGTAAATCACACTAAATCAGCCACAGGTAGCTTATTCAACTCCAATGTCAAAGCACAAGCAAATAAGCCCAAGGCAACAAAGTGAAGTGCGAACAAATAGAACTAATACCCAAATGAGACAAATAAACAAAGGTAAACATATGGGTAGAAATAGTATTCAATTGTTAGATGATTTTCCTTCTCTTTTACTTTCTGCTTTAAGTACTGTGATGTAACTGAGTGTGTAAACCAAAGTATAGTGAGTTAAGAGAATCTAGTAGAGGAACAAGGTGAATGATACAATTAAAGCAGATTGAGTTTATACTATGAGAGGAAAAGTCGTGGGAAGTATCTCAGTTGTACTTTATACCATATATTCAGTATGTACCTAGGAGTCTATAATTTCTCGTCTATTTTCTGCTTCATATTTGTCATGTTAGATCTAGTATAGGCTTCTTTACTTTGGGTTATTTAGGTGGCAATGAATGGAATGGAATGCTCTTCCTTCTAGATAGTATAAAAATTTGCTTCTCATAAATCCAGTTCAGTTCACTTGCTAGAGGGTGCCTGTCTCCATTTGTGTAATGATGGTTCTCCTCTCTAGATTCTCTCATGGCTTTTATCCCTTCCTTTGATATCAGTTAAGTTTTTTCCTGTGCTCATCACTCCAGCAATAATTAACAATCTGATTCACAGCTGCCTTACTCTACTGTTTCGTTTCTAAAGCATTCATATCGTACTGTGCCTCCTCTTTCCCGCATAAATTGCTAGAAGTGCATTGTATCCATGTCATAATCTTTTTAGTGTAAAAACAGATGTTTTATTAACTGATTGTTCTTGTAAATGTCAATGACTATCAGATACATATCTTCCAACTTCTTAACACAATAAATCTGGACACAGATAAAATAATGGGTGGACAAAGGCTCAAAAATAGGGAGAGATTTTAAATATTGCTCTTATAAACTTAGAAAGTTGCTAGAATAACAGCATTTGTCTTAGCATGCATTTTTTGAAAGACATGAAGTCTGAAACTCAAATGTCTGTCATTATTCAGTGACTTTAATCCTCACTAATTTGCTAGAAAACCACAATTTTTTATGAGGAACATAAAAATATGAGGCAAAAATATGGTCATTCTCAAGAAATCTGGACACTTGAGAGGTATGATTGGATAACACACATCAATACTTTTCTAAGTGGCTTCATAAACTAATGTTCTGCCTTTATATCATCTGTTCATAGGTTCATACTAGGCTATCTGCCCGAGGGCATTTATAAGCCTAGCCCATAGTTTTGTGGCTTACGCCACCCCTTTAGTTTGGAGAAACTATGCCCATTATTTTGCTGTGCCTCTGTCGAGCAGTGACACTGAGGTAACCCCTGGGGTGTATCTGCGATCTCCCATCCATTGGTCAAGATTCCTCTTGAACAAGGCCAGCGAGGTGCTTTGCCTCACATAAACCGCAATTTTGTTCCACAGCATAGGGAGTCTTTGGGTGATGAATCTATATGTTTGTTATTATGTTGCTCATTTATTCTTCTAGCTTATGCTTGAAGATTTAAATGATGCTGTCAAGAAAGACATAAAATGTATATATCACTTACAGTGAATACCATCCTGAAAACCTGACCTAAAAAATACAAGGGGTACTGTTTACTATAGTAGAGAGCATTCTATATTATGGGTTTAGGGAAAACATGAAAATTATAAAGTTTAAAGTCATGCATTTAAAAGGGCTTTGTTACAGACAGTGTTGCAACAGAACTTGCCCTGTTATTTTCCTCTTTTACTTGAATTTTACATATAACTGTTGCATTTTGTATTATCATAGTAAAATTAATACACATCAGCAGTGTGGATTTTGAGTAAAACGTTTACAGCCTTTTAATTCGCTACATATATCGCTGTGGATCACTGCATAGTAATACTTTTTTCAGCAAAACTTCACATCTGTTTTACACGTATGTCCTCCTGGAATGAAACATTGGCCAATGTGGAAACTTGTGATGGAGAATGTAGTTGTAGTCATGACCTCATCAAACCATACATAAATCCTGTATTCTGTGAAAGTCCATACAAAAATGTAGTCCTAGTATTCAGAGTAGGACTTCTTATACCATGATTAAGCAATCTCATACTTTCCCTGATGGTATAATGGTAGTCATTTGACAATAGCAAGTAGCAACCAGCTAAGAAGACAGTTGGTTTCTCAAACCATCTTTGAAAGAGAGAGGGATTTGCTAAAGTGTGCTGGAACCAAAAGGGTTTCTTAAGTAAATGTTACTGAGAATGAGGTACTATGACCTGGCAGTAGGTTATATGTAGGTGAGGATGTCACATGGGTTCTCTAAACACCCCATTCCCTAAACACACACACAAATACCAGATACTCACAAATGCACATGATAAACCAGCAAATCTCTGTCTAAGAGAATGCAAACAAAATATGTCACTATTAATATGTAAGGAGACTCAATACCCCTTATCCCATGCACATGCATGTGTGTGTGTCTTGTTAAAGGGAACAGTATAGTCATTAATAATACTGAAGGTCCCGTATTTTACCAGATTGTTTCAGAATTACTGTAGAGGGCAGTGAATAACTTCAATGAATGACATGGCCCAATCATTTCTGTAAATCCGCTAAAATTTGACATAGTTAGCCAAACTAGTATTGCAGACAGATAAATCGCTGACAATGATCCAGCCAACCCAGGATTGATTGGTAGATTGTGCAACTGACAGAGTGACAAGGACAAAATGGTCATGCCTATCCCAGAGGGAAGGGATACATATCTCGTCGGCCCCAGAGGGGAGGCATGGGCTTTTAAGGAAGAATGTTCTTCAGTTAGTTTCTGAAATTAGCAGAAGTGAGGGAGAGGGATGAGAGGCTAGGTCATAATGCAAATATTTCTCCCCTTCACAGAAGCATTTGCTGGCAATACCCCCTCCCCAGGATGCCCTGGTTTCACACCAACCACAGCCCAAATTTGGCATTAATCCAAGGGGTGAAAAAGGAGTGGCTAGTAGACCCAACAATAGACAGCAGCACTGGAGTAAGATACCAGAAAAAGTGAAGCAATGGTGTGGGAACAAAATAAAAAATGTCAGAGTTGTCTAGTAGTTACAATATTAAGATATGAACAAATTGTAACTTGATGATCTAGATTTCTATCCTGCCACCTTACATGCTGTGTGACTGAATAAGTTAATAACTGGAACAAAACTTGCACTAACCTTTGAAAATATACATCTGTGCAAACTATGGTTTACTTAGATAATTAGTATCAGATAAACAAATAAATAAATAATGAAGCATTTCTTTTGGCAGGTTGTGGGTGTGAAGGATGAAAGGATGGGAGAAGAAGTCTGTGCTTGTCTACGTATAAAAGAAGGAGAAGTAGTCACAGCTGATGAGATAAAAGCATTCTGCAAAGGCCAGGTTAGTAATCTCTGAGCTTATACTTACAAAAATGATTCCTTAAGAAATACTGTGTGATAAAAATCAATTGGATAGCCTAATCTTGGGTTAAATAAGTTTTATGTTTAGTTAACTGTTCTAGTCATAAGATGATGTTAGTACATACTTTTGTTTAGTATGTAAACAATTCACAGGGGCTTATGCTAGGGTGCCTTCTATACTGAATTTGATTGTCCTCCCTGTCTTCATATGGGTTTTCTCCAGGTGGTCTGATTTCCTTCCACATTCCTGAGATATACAGTAGGTGGACTGGACATTCAAAATTAACCACAGGTGTGAGTGTGCATGCGGGTGTGTGGTATGGAAGAACAGCCACAGCAGGGTTAGCCACCAGGCAGTGTGAACCTTGGCTCTAGATGATTGCCACTGTTGAAGTGACACCCTGAACTCTGTGGAAAAATAGAAAAAAGGGGTTGTGGATGGATTCTACCTACTGAAAAAGACTATTAGAATAATTTTGATTGATGCTGATTGTAAGGATTTTTGGACTGTGCGTGAAACTTTTTATAGCTTCTCAGCAAATTACATGTATGGCGATTTAATAGTTTACACATGTGAATCACTACAACATGTGGCTGTTGTCATGCAGTTTCAAATTTTTAGAAATATATTCACAAATTACTGCCTATTTTATTTTATTTGTTAACCAGGCTAGAGGCACTAATCTCCATGGACCTTTTTTCAGACTTTGCCTAGCTGAACTGATTAAGTGACTTGCTCAGTCACACTGTTAGACAAATTGAGTTTAAGGGACTTGAATCAAGGATCACAGGGAGCAATTCATTGCCAGCTCATAGCCCTAATCCTCTGCGCCAACAGCCAGATGCCTACAATGGGATTAGAATACAGACCTCTAGAGCAATTAAACCAGATTCCAAAAGCTTTTTCTTATTTATCCAGCCATTTAATTCTAAAGGAAGCCTTATCATTGGTCTGGTTAGTCATGGGGCATGCAATGTCAGCAAAATTCAATCTGTACTTTTGCTATTCCATGACTGATTATACAACCTAACTTGTGAGCTTCTGTCATGCCCAATTTGCACTTAGCTGGGTTGGTAGTTAGTTCCTCTTCACATATGCAAACCAAGATGGCTTAAACTTTAGGAAAATGGCTTTCCCATCATGCATATGTTTCCAGCCCCTCATAGGAGCAACTAACAGGGTCTCTACCTGCTTCGTTCCCCACCCTGCCCCCTATTCCCTCCGGCCCCCAGTGGTCCTACCTTTATTATACTCGCAAACCTCTCCCATCTTTCCAATAGCCAACCACAGTGCTAACCCAACACTACCTCCTCCATTTTCCCACTACTATCACACCTCCTCAACTAACATGTACAAGCATACCTTACCTATGCTCACTGCATGCACTCTCCTTGCATATCTTACATCCTACCAAAGCTCCATCATTCCCCCACTCAGCCACTACCACTGTACTACTACTCACACCACCACTCATGTCTCACCCTCACTCAGCTCCCCTCTCACCAACTCAAGAACCATCCCAATGCACCCCCGCATATTCTACCAACTAAATTACTCAAACATAAAGCATCACTACAACTTAACATAGTAACCCTCCCACCATACCTATTACCCACAGAGCACAATCATAAAGTTTCCCTAATAAACAAACACATTCA
This sequence comes from Protopterus annectens, assembly GCF_019279795.1. NCBI lineage: Eukaryota > Metazoa > Chordata > Ceratodontiformes > Protopteridae > Protopterus > Protopterus annectens. Next base: position 1,549,855,955 of record NC_056746.1, on the reverse strand, counting down.
AAAACTGAGAAAACTAATAACCTCATGCATATCAAAACTAGCCCTAAGTGGAGACATCCACCCCAACCCTGGCCTTACCATCTCCAACCCCAATCCTCATAATCAGACTAGAAACCACAACTTCTCCCATATCACAGCCAATAGAAAGCCAAGTGACTTCCTTCAACTAAGCCTAAATATTAGAAGTATATCCAACAAAGTCCATGAACTCCATGCCACCATAGACTTGTACTCCCCAGATATAGTAATCCTGACAGAAACCTGGCTAAAACTTCACATTACCAGTGAGCAAATACTCCCTACCGGTTACGACATACTAAGAGTAGATCGGCTAAACAAGAAAGGAGGCGATGTAGCTATAATATTTAAACAGAATCTAAACATCCAGATCTTAAAATCATCTGCTCCACAAATAGGCAATGAAGAAATAATATATACCAACCTCAAAATAAATCAAAACAAAACCATCAACATAATTGGATGCTACTTCCCACCTAGCCATAACATCCCTCTACTAGAAAACCTCCTCAGCTGGTCTACCCACCATCTCCCCCAAGAAACTATAATTTTAGGTGATTTCAGTATTGACTGGCAATCCTATTCTGGCAACAATCCAACCCATCATATAAACCTCCATGGCATCACCTAACTAGTCCAGTCGCCACCCAGGATAAATAAAAACTCCAGCAAGCACACTACCCTGGATTGGATACTAGTCAGTAAGAGCTCCCAATCATATATAACAGGCTGCTTATCAGATAGCCTCAGTGATCACTCCCCAACATTCCTACTCAAAAAATACCTATACCAAGCTAAACCTGTCATCTACAGTCAAATACGTAAAAAACTAAACTTTAACCCACTCACATTCATCTCATCCCTCAAAGAATGTAACTGGCGGGGGACGTGGCCAAGGATGAACACAGGATAGCAGCAGATTTCTTCAGCTCCACCAATTTCACTGCACTGATAGGAAATAATTACTTTAAAAATTATTTTGTGAAGTAATTTTCTTTCTAAATAAGTTTGTTTTATCTATTTCTTGAACTATATCTAAAAAAGAAAGGAAATGTTAATAATATTCCTGTCAGAAATCACCGTGGAAATTTTCCTGTCAGTTTCTCTGCCTGAAATGAGTTCCAGTAAGACAAATTCTCAAGACTCCAGCATTAAGAAAGAACTTCAGTCTCTGATATCTACAATCCAGAAACTTACTGCTAAGATGGATAAACTGGATACTAAAATTGACACCTTCATAGAAAAAGCTACAAAACAAATAGACTTGTTACATATAGACTTGCAACAACAGAAGATCCAGATTACAGGCATAGAAGAGGCTGTAAATGACATGGAAAATAGAATCCAAGAAGAGGAAATCAATATTGAATTTTTGCTGAAACAAAATGCACATCTACAAACAAAGTTTGATGACCTGGAAAATAGATCTAGACGCAATAACATTAGGATTTTTGGACTGCCAGAAAATATTGAAGGTAACAATATTACTTCTTTTTTAACAACATGGCTCCCTAAAACTTTAGACTTACCAGAAGCATTCTCTTTTGGTATCAAAAGAGCCCATAGATCTATAGCTAATACTAACTCTAACAAAAAGTATCCTAGATCAGTTATAGTTAGATTTCTATCATCTTTTGATAAAGAGATGGTTCTTAAATCTGCTTGGGCTAAAGCTCCTGTTAAAATTAATGAGACAACTGTGCGTTTTGACAATGACTATTCTTCCTTGGTAATAACTAAAAGAAAAGTTTTTCTGCCATTAATAAGGGAGCTTAAAAAAGCACAGTTTAAAACCTACCTTATGTTTCCTGCCAAGCTAAAAATCTTCCTTCCTGATGGTCCTAAAGTTTTTGATGACTTAGACTCTGCATTGCTGTTTATCAAAAAAAATAAGATTTTGGATAAAATAGAGAAAATGGAATGGGCTAGTCCTTCATTAAAGAGGTTGGCAACTGAAACTTCATGGAAGACTTCAGAGAAGAAGAAGAGACTAAAAAACAAATGACTTGTACTATGTTTTTTTTTCTTTTTTTTTCTCTTTATTTTCTTCATTATTAATATTTTTAAATATAGTTACTGCATTTTCAGAAAACCACAAATATCCTGAAAAAGATTAATCAAAGTCATTTTCTGTGTGCAAAGAACTGTTTTGTTTCATAGTTAGTCAAATATCTGAGGAACTAATAACAAGCTGTCTTTCAATATGTTTCTCTTTCTGACAAAGAGATATAAGGTTAGTAACTTGATACATTTTTTTTTCTTTTCTTCTTTTCTTTATTTTAAACAATGACATTCTATTTAGATTAAGTAGTGGGTATGGGGTGGGGGAGGGCAGGGAGAGAAGTGTAATGAAAATATGATAAATGGAATAATAACTTATTTATTCCTTGTACAAAAGTTTATATGCTGTTTAAATGCTATTGCTAATTATGCTACTTTGATTATATTGCTTATGCTTGTTTACAAATAATCTGTCATGTTTTAATTAATAATAATTAGAACTAAATAATAGTAAATATTATGTTTCATTTCCATCTTTATTAATATAAGCAGCAAGTAATATTCCATTGTAAATACTTTTTATAACTTCCTTTCACATTTTTTTTTATCTTTGCTTTTGCTCTTTCTTATTTTCTATTCTCTTCTTTTCTTTTCTCTGTTCTTTCTCTTTATTCTCTTTCATATTAATATATTGACATGCTTTTGATCATACAGGTACAGTAAATAATAAGATTTGTATAAAAATTGAATTGGGGTAAAAATACTGAGTTCTATTACATATTAATAACTTTGGGCTTAGTTTCACTTTTATAGAAGCTGTTATAACTTGTAAAATACTTAGCGAAGGTTTTGTTATGTTTAGCTTCATTTATATTGCTAAATGAATGTTAGTCACTTGTTTTTAACACAATTCCCGCCAAAATGTTAAGGGAGACAATTTGGGATGTGGGTCATCTCGTGAACAGTGTCCTCGAGTTGTTTTAAAAGCTTCAATACTCAGAATTCACGCAGAGAAGCTGAAAGCAGTCAATTTGAACTTTGACCCCAAAATTCACACTGACACATCGCAGATTCATGAAGAACACTCTACCAGGAAGTAGAACTGCTGCATATGCGACTCTGTGATGGAAAATGAACTCTTTAACATTTAAATGTGAGTTATTTTATATAATTACTTAATTATTTATGTTATAATTTATAAAATATGTAGGTTAGAATGATTTTAAATGATGCAGTTTCTTATGGTAAGCAAATGTGATATTTTAGAAGGCATAGAAAGTGAAACATTTATACAAGTGTTTTTGAAAGTTTACTTGACTGCAGCATATTAATTTATGTTAAAAACTTATGATTTAAACATACATATTGCTATAATTTATTTGATTTATCTGATTGACAAGCATAAATAACTTTATGACTCTATTCTGGAAGAAGTTGTCATATAATATATTTTAAAGCAGCAGTTTAGATATACAAAATACAGATGGCTTTCTTCACAATAATGCAAGTGTTTCTGAGAATTTACATAACTATGCAGTATGATTTATAACAATTTCTATAAATATAATATTTTACTACTACTGACAATAATAAGTATGACAAAAAAAACTCTGATACAAGTAATTTAAAGTCTTTTGGAAGTTGTTAACTGCATTTACATGACAGAAAACAGATACATCTTAATATATGTAATGTCTGAACCATATTAGCCAAAGTTATTGATTTAAATGAATATTAGAACTTATTTTTACAAACTTTGAATAAATTAATATGTAAATATGCCCTCCCTTTTTTTTCTCTCTTTCACCCTCTCTCCCTCTCTCACGTCTTTTATTTCTCCCTCTCTTCTTGGTTTCTAATATCAAATTTATTTGAATGCTATTTAAATATTAATGTATTATATTAAATAGATGTATATAGTAGTATGAATAGTTTTTTTTTTAAAAAAAGTTTCTATTAACTTATATGATACTGTTTTATCAAATGTGTAGTTTTGTCTTACCAGATAATCTAATTGTAAGCTGTTAATTTAAGTTAAATATAACTAGTATTAAATTGACAAGGTGGTAGCTGAGGTACTGCTGCTTAGGGTAGGGGGTTAACTTGAGTAGTATGTACTACTCTAAGTTGGAGTTTTTAACTCCAGGCTGGGTGCAAGGTTTAATCCTTACATTATTTTCTTCTGTTCATTGTTATATGTATATAGTTCTGACATCCACAATAAATTTTGTAAGCTCATTGTCACTACAAACAAAATTGAATCTTATACAAAATCCCATAAAAGATTCAATAAATACAGCTATATCTAAAGGTACACTTAAAGGAGGAGGTATAACATCAATTATTTTGTTAATTGTTATTTTGATCATAAGTTTTTTATGTTTTAAAAATGCCAAATGACTTTTCTAAAAGGAATTTCATTAAACATTAATGGACTGAATAATCCGTGTAAAAGGGCAAGCCTAATAAGATACATTAATTTACATAAGGCCAACTTAGTTTTCCTTCAGGAAACACATCTCTTGAAAAAAGATATTGATAAACTAACCACAAACAAATATACAGTATTGGTTAGTTCAGAGCACACTCAGAAAAAAAGAGGAGTGGCTATTTTATGGAATAAAAGTATGCCTATTCCTAAAATTATTAAGTCTTATCAAGATGATAAAGGAATGTTTTGTATGGTTACAATACAAATTAATGGTAAGACTTATACATTAATCAATGTATATTGGATACCTGGAATTGGTATTAATACAGTGAAATACCATCTTGATAAGATCATTTAATTCTCTATAGGAGATATTATTTTAGCTGATGACTTTAATTGTATACTACATGAAAGTGACACTACCACTATAGGAAAAAGGAAAATTACATCTAATGCAAAACATTTAAAAGATTTTGCCAATTCTTATCATTTAAATGATATTAATAATCAGATAGACTCAAAATCATTACCATACACCTTTTTTCTAACAGATACAAAACTTATTCAAAAATAGATAGAGTCTTTATCTCTAACCAGATGATAACAGAATTAATTAATTCTAAAATCATTTCATGTCCTATATCTGATCATAATTCAATTGTTTTTGAGTTCATGATAAAAAATACCCACAATGTTCAGATCAAAAGGATACCAGCATACCTAACTCAACTAAAAGACTATAAAGAATATATACTTTCAGAAGTACAACATTTTCTAGACATAAATAATACTCCTGAAGTTTCCATTGTTTATGTTTGGGATGCTTTAAAATCATATCTATATGGACAAAGTATCAGATGGTATAATAATAAAAGGAAATCTTGGGATAAAGAATTGCTATATATTCAGTGTAAACTAGACTCTTATAAACATAATAATAAAGAAAATATTATGGATAAGAAAGTCATTGAAGAAATAAACAAACTAAATGAGAAATACAAAGAAATTTTAACTCATAAAGTTAAAATAACTTTAGAGAAATACAAGTTTTTGTCTTACTCAATAAGCCCCAAATATTTACATAGACTTAAAAATAAAACAAAAAGGTTGAATAAACAAAATCATATCAAAGAAATCTTTTCTCTAAGGAAAAAGAAGAATGTGTCTAGTCTACCAGAAATACTAGATGAATTTAGAAATCACTTTCATAAAATTAATCATAATAACATTAACATGGAACCTAAAGATAAAATAAAGGAATTTATAACCACAAACATGAATAAAAAGCTTAATAAACAACAGATTAAAATATTGGATAAAAGTATTTCATATACAGAGGTTGTTACACAAATAAGCAAGCTTAAATCAAACAAAGCACCAGGTAGTGATGGTATTATACCAGAGATATATAAAATTCTTTCTAAAAATACATATTCATTAATACATAAGGTTTTTATTTTGGCCCAAAATGAACTAATAACTCCCCCATCATGGCAATATACATTTATTTCGCCAATTTTAAAACCTAATAAAGATCCAACTAGATGTACTTCATATCGGCCCATTTCATTACTTAATGTAGATTATAAAATGTTTATGGGTATTTTTGCCGATAGATTGAAGACAATCATCCCTGGCATTATAGATATAGATCAGACAGGCTTAATTGTAAATAGAAATACTTATGATAATATAAAGAGAACTCTAACATTAATTGATTTTGCAAATAGGAAAAAGAAAGATTTAACACTTATTAGTCTTGATATAAGTTCAGCATTTGATTCAGTAAGTTGGGACTACCTGTTTACCTTACTGAAGTGCACAAACTTCTCAGATGCATTTGTAAATCTAATTGAGCATCTATATAAAGGAACATTGGCTTATATTAAGATAGGAACATATGTCTCACAAAAAATACCCATTTTTAAAGGTACAAAACAAGGGTGTCCACTCTCTCCACTATTATTCACTTTAATAATGGAGCCTTGGGCTAATCTGATCAGAAGTAATACTGATATAGAGGGATTTGAAATAGATGAAAATACAACATCTAAAATTCAACTCTTTGCAGATGATGTTCTAATTACATCAAGAGGATCTAATTCTTCTATGCAGTCTCTATTTGATAAAATGATGAATTTTAAAAGTATTTCTGGTTTAATATTCAATGAAGAAAAAACTAAAATACTACCTATATATATATATATATATATACATGAAAAAATGTTCTTAATAGTGATTTTACTAAATATGTACCCAATTCAGGTCAGATAACTTATCTAGGTATAATATTATCTAAAGATATTAAATCTATTATACATAATAATTATAATACCTGTCTACTTAATATACAAACCCCGGGATTCATGAAGCTCGGCGCAAGGCCGGCGTAAGGCCTGCGCCGGCGGTGCATGGAATATCCGGCGCAGTAGCGCCATATACATATTAATGAGAGTGCACCGGAATCACAGACACGTGCGTAGTGTACGTGAGCGAGCCCAGGTAGGATGCGTCTGGAGGCGTGTCTAAGCCAGCATGAGGTGAGCAACCTAATGTGCTGACAGCCATGGTCCGCCCACAATAGTAATGGCAGCAGCCAGGTCCTGTGCAGAATGAAACGCATGTACAGTATGCAACATAGTCCCCGTCCCAAATTAATGGAGAAGCAAATAGAAGCCACGAAGGCATAAGTGTACCCGTCCAAGGAGTAAAGGATACGCATAAGACCGCGTTTGTCCCGCAATGCACTGTCAGTGTTTACACTCAGAGAAGGTGTACAGCCGCATGTCAGCGCGCCGCACCGACATAGGAGCAGCGACTAAGGTCACCACCTGTCCCACTTTGGTTGGGGCAGTCACTCCATGGACAGTTGTGTCCCGAAAAACCGTATTAGAAATGGCTGGCGTGCTACGATTGTAGGACACAATGATATCCGTATTTAATGTAATGGTAGCATGAATTGGTTATTTCTGTAACAGAAATACCTAAATGACACAAAAACAGAATAAGCAAGGAAATTGCCACAATAATAAGCATATTATTTAGGCAAGCAAGTGAATTTCCATGCTATATAGTGACCGTTTGTATGTGTCGGCCTGTAAAGTCAGATGTGAGTCGGAAATATCCCAGATCGGAAAATGGAAAAGGTGGAAACCCCAGTAGCGACATGGGCATGGTCACCAGGGTTACCTGCTGTCCCAATGTGCCATGGACAGTCCCTGATTGGACAGTCGTGTCCCTGCAACAATCGTAAAATGGAAAATGACCTCCGATCCCCTGCCATGCAAATTCCGCAATATACATGTAAATAGTAGCATAAAACATATACATTACGATATGGAACACAGACATGGCATAAGAAAATAAATAAGGAACCCAAGCGCTTACAGAATAAGCTCATAGTATGGCAAACAAGTGAAGTTCTGTCAACTGCACTAGCCCTGAGTATGTGTAGTCCTGCAAATTTCGAAGTGCCCACATAACATGCCCCACTATGGGCATTGGAAAAGGTGCCAACCATAATGGTCACAAGCAGTAGTGACAGTACATAGCCGGGTAGCTGTGCTGACATAACAACAGTAAGGAAGCAAGATACCTCAAACACAGGCAAACATGTGCATAGCAACATATCCCAGACCCAGCAACGTCTCTGTTGCATACACTGGATGGTGTATGATGAAGTGTAATATCCAGAAGCAGAACCCATGCATTCGGATGTACCACACAATAGCCTCATTGTACATGTCAGTCACACCCATGTATACCCCTGCACCCAAACCTGCTAGCATCCGTGTGCAGCTATACAACCACACACAATGTGCATACCTGAACTGTGGTAAGATGTTTGTGTTAGGCAATGCCACAGCGGCAAATCGTACCCACATGTCCCCAACCCACCGCAGGTACAGATATGTAAATGGCTGCATGTGAATGTGTCAGCAGAATGTGTACATCCGCATGTAGTATGTACCCGTCAAACCATCTATGTTTGCATACGACACGGTGCACATAACTGTACACATGTGGACAAGTCGGTTCGTTGGACCACCGCATCGATGATTATCTTTGCTGTGAAGTCGATCACATATAGCGGGACAGGTGCCTAACAAACAGGGCGCCCTAACAGGGTGCTACCGTCAAAGAAGGTGAATCTGGGACATCACATGTGGAGATTAAGCGTAGCTGGACGGACAAATACACACGGTCAAGGTAAAGGGCGGAACAACATGCATATGGCGGATGGATGTTGTTAAGTAAAATATATAGAAACACATATGAAGTTCCAGTTTACACTCGAAATACTATATAATGTATTGAATTGTACCGTACAATATGGCAGTAGAACTAAGTCTGCATGTAATTGGTGAAGCTAAGCTGTACTGTGATGGAATTCTGAACCTGGCAGTAAGCAGTACAGCAGGCTCATGTCTGTCATCATTAATTATTTGCTGGGTTACAGAACAATAAATGTATGTACATGCATAACAGCACTCCTTCCCCAGAGGAGGATGGCCTTGTGAGCTCTATCGAAGATAGCAGTACAACTCCTACCAGAGAGACAAAGCAGCGTATTAAGAAATTAACTGTCCACTGTATCGTAACAGTCTAGGGTCCTTGAAACAGCTACAATCACAAAAGGATACTGTAATGTACAAGGTGCCTTGCAAGGCTGTGTTATTCCCATGAGAAAACAATTTAAGAGCACGACCCCAGCACCCACGTATGTATAGACTATTGCGGACCATAGTGATGGAAATGCCCTGTGACCGACCACGTCAGTAAGGTGGGCAAAAGCTGATTGTAAACACTATATAAAGAAACTGCTTACTGTATAGAGTCAGACAAAACTCTCATACTTGGACTGTATATTATTTAGCCTGCCTGTGTACACTACTAAAGCGTTCTGAACCCGAGCCTCCTGTGTTATCGGCTGTCACTTAGAAAAGCCTACTGATAAGTACAGTCTGGTTGTAACAACTTATTTCACATTGTGATCCTTGTAATCCGGAATTCCCTTGGTAAGCTACAGGTCAGAGTGCATGGCTGGTTAGACATATACGCTGGAGAATATGCAGAAATGGTTCTTCTTGAATGAAAAGACCTCCGACTGAATTGTTGTGTGTAAAGAGGCTGTTTACTGTCTGATCTGTGGCTGAAAAGCGGAAAACTGGATCCCAAGAAGAAATCGTGCAGCCTTAAACAGGAGGCCCAGGTAAGGAGTGTCTGCCTTTTTGTGTCTATTGTAGATCAGGGACCAGACTACATTGTGTTTCTGTTAACAGTAGTGATATCGGGTCGAAGACCTACCCACATACTGTTAAATCTGAACATAGGTCAGGGAACACACAGCAGAGTAAATAGTGATTAGAGACACTACAGTGGATACAGGGAAGGAGACACCGTGTTATGACAGAAGAGTGCGTAGCAGCCGTGTAGAGGATATGGGAGATTATTGAAGCAACAGATCATGTGATCCAGCGTTTGACGGGTGACGTGAAGAATATGCAATCGCAGAGAGCACATAATGTGAGTTACGCAGCAAAATGGGCTAATAAATATGACATTGATGGCATATTAGGCAACATATCGTTACTGAAACATTGTAATCCCTGAAAATTTGATGCATATGTTCCAAGGTAAACACCTGTTCCACCCTGAGAGGGATATGCCCTCTCTGGCCAGCCGTGTCCTGTAAATAAACCGAACAAATGTCAAATGTCCTGATATCTCAGGACAAACATTTCCCAGATATATATCAAAATGGTAGCATAAAACAGTAAATTTGTATGTGGAACAGCAAAATATAATAATAAACAGAATAAGCAACTGAAATGCTACAACAATTGTTCGCTCTCCTGGCAAAGCGTGAATACCTGTCGTATGTACTGGCCGTGGGTATGCATTTTCCAGGCAAATTACCGTTCCGAACACTAATGTCCCACATTGTGCATTGGAAAAGGTGGCAGCCCTAAGATGTGCAGGCGACAAAACAGCGACAATTGGGTATCCGTCATGCATATCGGTGGACTGAGGTAGTGTACTGAAGGGAATAGAACACTACAAATGGCTAAGCATCATACATACACAGAGAAGATCATAATACAGTAGTAGCGATCGCCCCCCCCCCCACAACACCCTACCACCGCAGATACCACATGCAGGATATTAAGCGGGAGGGCAGGCTAGTCCCCACACGTTATCCTGTGGCAACAGAGGTAGCACAACGAACAAATGTAATAGAAGCTATTGAAACCACATCCCGAACACGTAACATACCTAGGGACACCCGGTAAGAACACAGTACTAAAACAGAGTGAGGATATCTGTCAATTAATTGAAGTACCGAACCATCATGCAGGACAGGAAGGCCAGGACCCAACCCCGTGGCGTATAGACCGTGGACACCAGAAGATATCTGCAAAGTCATAGAGAATTCCCCATCCACAAAGTAATCGCTATTCACCATGCAATACCCTGTATCTCCTGATCCGAAACCAAAGGGAATGGCGGATGGTACAGTATGTATAAGCTGTAAATCATGTAAGAATACGTAGGGTAGCATTGGTGCCAGACCCACACACTATATTCAATGCTATGAACATGCCACAGAAGTATCTAACCGTGGTACATATAAGCTATGCTTACTTTGCAATACCTATACATCCACATAGTCCGTATTGCTTTGCTTGTACAGTCAGGGTGACAGATACAGCCATACCCGGCTATCAGCGGGGCTACTGTGAAAGTACAGCGATATTCTCACAGGGGATGGCCAGCTACATTCGGTGTCAACTGCACCGGGGCCAGTCAAGCTCCACTTTAATTGGATGATATTCTGCTTGCGGCCCCTACCCAGCAGCAATGTAAGTAAGATACAATAGCATTAATGAGATTATCAGCAGAACAGGGACATAAAGTAAGCAAGCATAAATTGCAACTACAGAGAATACAGGTCAATTACCAAGTAGGGTAGAACATCACATGACGATAGGAAGGTAGCAATATAATAAGAACCGAGCCAACTAACAAGAAGGGAATGATGTCGTGTCTGGCCCGACTAACACATGTTAAATCTGGATACCAAACAATGCTGTGGAATCCGCTGTATTGTTTGCCTTAACCTTTAATACACTTATGGCAGCACAACACATAGTACACGGGATTACAGTAGCAGAAACAGTGTTATGCAGACTAGAACGATTGATAGCCTCAACAGCTGTAGTAGGTCTCGTGAATAATCATAACACATGTTGTCAGACCGTAGATTGTAAGCGGAGATATATGGCGTCAGTCTTGATGCAACAACAGGGAAGTAAGCAACGCTAAATAGCTGACTACTCATTGCAGTTGGACACTGTGGCATGGTCAGTGCCACATTGTGTACAAGCAGTTGTGGCAGCCCCCATGGCAGTACAGGCCCGGCCGTAATGTTACTACACCACCCTCTCACTGTGAGAATGTGTCATGCAGTTGCGATCAATCCGCTGCAAGAGAAGATAGAATTCCTGACTCGTGCTAGACATTTGTCATGTCTGACCATACCACTGAGTCAACCTCACATGGTGATTGAACGTTGTACAACATGAAACCTATCGTCACGTCTGACACCTGTGTATGGCACACCACACAGTTGCCTATACGATATGGATTAAATAACTACACACAGACATGATAACACTGGTATACCCTTAGATGATGCAGAGGTGACAGTTAATGTGTACGGATCATGTAGACAGAGTCCTACAGGAATGAATGAAGTAGTTTATGCAGTAGTCATTGATAATGACATTGTAGACGGCCAAACCCTGCAGCATAACGTGTCTGCTCAAGCAGCAGAATAGATAGCTTTAACACGTGCTTGTACTGTAGCGGAAAAATGATGTGTGGACATATGTCCCAATAGTCATTCTGTTGTCTGTGCAGTGCATGTTTATGAGCAGCAGTGGAAGAATAGGGGAATGAAAACATCCACCGGTAAATCGATTAATCATGCGCATACGAACCTGAATGCATTAGACTACATGCAGTTACCCACTGAAGTAGGTAATTGTAAATGTGCAGGGCATAGAAAGCAACAGGATAACAGTAGGAAAGTTGAGGCATGAGCTCATGCACCTGCAAAACAAGCAGCGTCACAGTTGGAAAGTGTCTGTGTGAATGAGGAATGACAAACCTCAGACTGTTTAGATGTAGAAACTGTACAAACAATGCAAACAGCAACTACGAAAGCAGAAAAGCCGCCGTGGTTATGACGAGGAGCAATCCTTGAACACGGACTGCACATATCCACAGTGATAAAGCCAATATTAACGTCCAATATATTCAGATATGCGGCTTTGTGGAGCCATGGGTAGAGACATGTCTCAACAGGGGGGATGGTACATTTGGTTAACAGAATACCCCTAACATACGGAATTACGAACCACATACAAACCTCATCAGCAGCGTGTCACGTTTGCCGTAGATATCATGCACAGGGAGTATTTAAACCGAAGGGAGTGAGTTTACCCACACCACCCTAACCGTTCCGTACTATTTGTATGGAATTCATACATCTGCATAAATGTGAAGGGAACAAATACTGTTTAGCGATTACACATATATATAATCAAAATGGGTAGAAGCATTCACAACCAGTAATCCGGATGCAGCAGCAGTGGCAAAGGTGCCAGTAAAATTAAGTATCCCTAGATCTGGCATGCTGTAAAGAAGCTACAGTGACAATAGAACACATGTAGTTAACCAGACAATCACGCTACCTGGGGATTACTTGTATTACCATGAATGTCAATTGCATGTACAACCCACACTCAACACGACTGCTGCCGCCGTAGAATGGGATCGAGACATAAGTAGAGGAGTTTGGTGGGTGACATGCAGGCGAGTGACATGAGCTGTCTACCTGTAGCATGGCTGAGCATGAGAACAGTTGCAAATGTAACGTGCTGCACCCACGTCGAAGTAGTATGTGGAATGGCATATCATGTGCCAGAGTGGAAAGCTGTCATGCCTGCAGAGCCGGAGGTCAATGACTCAGTAGTAGGTGACATGAGAGGATTGTTAACTAGTAACAGTGTTCTTCAGTTAAAGTCTGTTACAGATAAGAGCAAGCGAAGGCGGAAGCATAGGTGACAGCAGTATACTGTGTTGAAGTCACTGTCATCCAAAGAACTTTATTGCCTTGTGGATAGTGCGAATGTCTGTACGGGTACTGTTGGCACCGCCTACCGCAGTAAAGTTTGCAGAGAGGTCGTCCTGGGTCCACCTCACATTTCTCAAACTGGTAAAGGATATCAAGTCTGATTGACATCTTGTAGCTGATATACCAAAGAGCCGAATCACCCGGCGAAGACTGTATAACAATACAAAGCAACCCCAAAGACATTTATGTTTGCTGTCCTAATGATTATACACCTATTAACCATGTTTGTGTTTACGTTACAATTTCCGGGACCTTACCTGCATATAACTACACGGATACAAATACTGATACGTGATGAACTGGCCACAGAGTGTCTTCCACACTTCAACAGATACCTAGGCATGATGCGTGTGCATATAGAGACTAGGAACACATGAAATTGCTGTGTTTGTACTGCCATACCTACATCATATGGAGGACTTCCGATGCATGTTGTCCCTCGGGATAGATTGAGACTTGTGAATATCTACACTTTGATACAGGTTCTGTGAGATCACAGGACAACGTGGCAATGTACTTACCTGTTACACAAAAAGGAATTGTATGTTATCATAAACATGGTACAGTTTCAGTTGGTGGGAGTATTTGTAACATAACTGTGTCTTACAAATGTCATATAACAGCCAAAGATCACAGTACTACTTGTAGCACCATTCCTAATTTGTATTGAAACATCATGAGAACAATGTTGAAGGATGTGCAGAAACATCCTGAATTGTAAAACAGTCCTCTGTTCGAGACAGGAATTTGTTACATGCAGAGGTAACCCGCATCAGTAATAAAGTACAATATAGTAATGTTGTTTGTGGGAAATAAGCATAGCAATGGTTACCTGGGAATTGGTCCGGCAGTTGTTATTTGGGTTATCTGGCTCCAGTCACATGACATACTGTACAATTGCCTGTGGGTGCGAATCGAACTATAACACATATAGCTCAAAGAACTGGGAACACAGTCGAGACACCTACTAAGCCAGTGGGTGAAATGGAAGCTGTTCTGACATGTCAGTCCTCTGCAAGAGATAAAGGAATACCGATTCATATGGACTTCAGTGACAGCGTCACAACATGGGCTGGAACACCCCCAGCTTCTGGAGTAGTGAAATCAATCAGGGAACAGAGGAAGTTATCAAAAACTGTCGGAGGAAGGATGAATGTGACTTCACGCTCCTGAACATGTGACTGATGAACTGGATGCAATGAGAACTGTTGTGTCACAAAATGTAATAGTGCCGCGACTGCACCGTGGCGCTGAGAATTGGTGCGTCTTGGCGCTTACTGAAGAAGATCGCTGTGTCCAACTACCACATGAAGAGACCAAAAGCAACGCCCACCTACAGGTAATATAGCAGGTGTCATCCATGGCGGAACCAGGCCCAAACCCACTGCCGAACCATTTCCACAAACCATTGGGTGGATGGGGTCAGTCATACTGAATATCATGATTGCCATTTGTGTTGTTCTGCTCATATTGGGAGCATGTGTCTAGTGCGGGATACTGTGCATGTAAGTATTAGTCAGGGACTCTGGCAACATACCTGTACCCAGACTATGTATCAAGACCTGTAGTGGTATTTGTCAATAGAAAATGCAATCCTACTTGCAATGTACATCAAATTACTTGCCTAGTTAAACGTTCCACAGAGGAAGGCGCCAGGGAATGAAATAATGTTGTATATGTCTCTGGATAGAGTAGAAGCAATCAAAGGAGGGAGAATGTTAGCAAAATACATATTTAAACATAATATGACGTGCAAATTTAGAAGCTAATAGTGTATAATGCATATTATTCTACCTGACAATATAGCAGTACAGCTTCTCATGCATGTAATTGCTTGTAGTGTAGCTGCAGTGTGATTGAACCCTAACCCTAGCAGTAACCAGTGCAGCAGGTGTATGTCAGTCAGCATTAGTCATCTGCTCGGTTAGAGAATAATACATGTATGTACAGGTGTATCTGTCATCCCTCTACTGAGGAGGATAGGCTTGTGAGCTGTAACACAGAGTACAGCTGCTCAGCAGAGAGACACAGGAACCTAGTAGGACACGAGGTGAGGACTGAATATGAACAGTGTTGGAACTGTGTCAGAGCAGAACTTACCAAAGTACAGTCTAACTGAATATGTGGCTTGCAAGGTTGGGCTATCCTCATGGGAAAACATGTAATAAGCATTACCTGAGCACTGTTGTAGGAATACAATGTTCTGTACTCTAGCAATGTAAATGCCTTGTGACTGACAACATCATTAATGTGTGCAAAGGATGATAGTATACAGAATGCTCATACAGATGTAACATGTATAGAGTTGAACAAATGTCTAAACTTTGACTGCATACTCCTTTGCCTCCTGCTGCACACTAATAAAATGTTATTAATCCCAGCTTCCTCTGTTAATGAGTGTCATGTTGAAAATACGAATGAGTGTTACAGTTTGATTTAAAAGACTTAATTGACAGATGTTTACGTTCTAGCATTGGAATAGGTCAAGACAAACATCACAATGTCCATGTGTACCACATACACACAGCCAGTAACACGCAGTAGTAGTGCATGAAGGCATACGACTGTGGGAATAGTACAGGACATATGGCACGTGCCAAGTGCAGATGCATGACACAAACACCAGGATGGGTGTCCCTGCAAAGAGGAACATGTGCCAACTACACCTCCCACAGATGTACTGGCAATAAAAACACATGGCAAACACACAGACACACTACTGTCCAACACATGACTGCAGCGGAGCCTGCTCAAACACCAACATGAAGCATGCACAAACAGGGACTTGAGTAATGTTTGCCTTAACACCCCATAGGCCAAAGAAGAATAGAATGGACATATGCATGTAATGCTGTGAAGGATGTGTGGTAGTCCTCAGTATCACAGTGTTAGGGACACAGATACACTGTCATCAACTGTGGCGTATGTGCAACGTACACAGCATACCTGCATGTAATACAGAGGACAATCATGTGCCACAGAAATATACAGTGGCGAAAGACTATAGTGGATAGACAATTGTACATGTGACAAACGATGAATATAGGTTCACACGGCCATAGGTACAGGGTAGGCCATCGTCCCAGGCCCAGCCATAATACTACACCATAGTTAGGATGACTTTGCCAACCTTCTGTGCCTCAGATGAAATACCCATGATATTGCTGTATCTCCGTCAAGCAGTGATAATGATGTAATCCCTGGCCTATACCTGCAATTCTCCATCCAATGGACAACATAGCTGCGAACAAGGCTAGGAAGGATGTCTGTCTCACATGTACTGTGATGTAGATCCACAGCATAATGATTGTCTGGGTGATATATGTGTCACCCAAACACATCCCATGAATGACCGTGACAAGGTAAATGTCACCTGCCCCACTGATTCTGAGGGATGCGGATACAGTAGGTGAAGCATACACATGACATATGGGTTGACATGGCCTTGTATGTCAGGCACAGGTCAACACCAAACAGCAGGTATGTGACATGATGTGGCAGGGTCCTACATGTGGGGCAGCATTACACAAAATGGTGTCATCCTGCATCTGTACAACGATCAACCTATGTGGGCTTCCCAGCTGCTGTAGGTGTATGGTCAGATACAGTCTGAATGGGGCAACGTAGTAGATCATAGGTGTAACACGTAATGGGTACAAGGGAACAATGACCTAGCCTGATGTAGATGTGAATCCCTGCACCAACAGGTGGGCAATGTAGAAGACCCACACAACCACGATAGCAACGTGTGTGTGGAATGAATGGTGACCGTCCAACACTGTCCCCTGATTCCTGGTAAACACCCCTGTGCTGAGTGGACAGCCACCTATATGCTGGACAGGGGTGACCTAGTACCTCTCCACAGGTATGATGTTGCATGACGTTGCATTTAGCTGTGGGACATGTCCCTGACAGCAGATATGCATACCTGGGAGGCCCCTTGGAAGGATATCTGTGTCAGATGTCTGTCCCACTATGGCACCTGTTTTGCAGTCATCTACAAACACTGTTGCCCATAGCACCCCTGTGTGTGCCTGTACCATGAAGATGTAGGTGTATGACAGGAGTGCACACATGGAAGGGCCCCATGGGACACCACTTCTGACAGGCAGTAGGTCTGATATGCTGCCAGCAACTATGACCGTGTGGGTTGTGTCACATAGACAGTTTACAACACATTCTGTGATGTGCGTGTTCACATCCCAGCCAATGGGTTTATCAACGATACCTGAGGGGGGTAATGTGATGAAGGGCTTTGCCAGGTTGAGGTAGGCTGTATGGACTGCAACACCCCCATCAGTGGCCTCGGCGACTGTCCTGAAAATGTCAACCATGCTTTAAAGGCATGAACCGCCCATGAACAAGACAAACCGTGTGTGAGGCAAAGTAAGTATGTCCCCTATGCAGTCAGGTACGAGCCACAGTATGATCCCTCCCCATGTCTTTGCAGACAGTTATCCTCAGGGTAATGGGACAGTAATAACCAGCCTCAGTGGAGGTATTGGCCTTCTGACGTGGGACTACAGTTGCCATGTGACACAACCTGGGTACCCTACCTGAGGTGAGGCTACAAAGAAATAGCTGTCCTAACTGTGGGTCTAATTCATAACCGAGATAGTGGAGTACACAGCGGGGTCACCAGCTGGTCTCATCGATGCTATGTCCACTACCCTGGAGAGAGCATGTCCCACCTGTGTGTCACAGAACATTAGGTGACCACAAACCAGTGGTACACACATCTCCTCATGTGTGGGGGAGGGTGTGGAGATGTCCTCACTGGACTTGTCAGCCTGTATGTTGGCAATGTGTGTATGTTGAGTAAACCCCACCTCTATGTGAACCCAGTCAGAGCATATGTGGGACTGAGCTCCCAGGTGTCCAGTATAGCAACTGAAGGTGGTATGATTGTTAGCCAGGTCCATGTAGGTATATCTGTGGAATGTGCCCTGGACTATTTCATGACAGTGTGTAAGTCTACACATATGATGACCAAGGGTGTCACACCTCACAAGGTGTCTGCTCCACCTTGTAGTAGCCACCTCCTCGTGTTGTACATTTTGTGTATGGCTGGGGTACACCACACTGGATGCTTGGCATTGGTACAGTGAACCACAGTTGGGTAAGTGAATGACTGGCTCATGCAGTCCTGTAGGTACTGGTAGATGGCAAATGTGATTTATGCAGTGGCTGCTGTACCATTGACCACTGGCTCAGGGTCCTTAAAGGAGACCACAGTACTGCGCAGTACTGTGTAGTCTGCCTCTGAGCAAGCAATGTGTATGGTAACTGGCAACACTCACAGCAACGGATGCCAAAAGCAGAAGCCACTGTCCAAATAACATAGATCAACTTCTGCATGACAATATGTGTTATCATACATGTATTGACATGTGTCTGCCAATTACAATTGGAAATGGCGGTAAGACTGGCCTAAAGTTCCCATGATGTACACAGTCTGGGGGTGTTGTTCCGATAATAAAGTGGCAATACCTCCCAATCGTGACCTCTGGGTATGGTATGAAAGTGGTTGTTAACCTGCAACATTGGATGTATAGCATTGGTTTCTGGTGTCGGAAGACATGGTTCCTGTAGCACAACACAGTATGGGTAGTCAAGCACACATACACAATTGCTGAACACACAGCATCAGTGAAACCCACTGCTCACAAGGACACAGTCCGACAAGCTCTACACTTTACATATGCACAGTGGTGTCCATTGTAGGACCCAAAAATTGTGGAAAGAACCAAATTATGTCTTATTTCAATGTGTACTTGAAATCATTGTCGTCACAGGTACAAGAGTGTTTAATGTTGCTGATAGCTGTGCATGTAATGCAGCACAGATGCACAGAAATACCCAGGGTACCGGGTCCATACAACTGCATCCACATCACACCTCCGCACACATGACGGATGTGTAATGGGTACTGTCAATTGTTGCAGTCAAGGGATTCTGGGTATGTAGACTCTGTGCCCGGTGTCGTTTCGCAGAGCAATACTTTCTCCCGCCCTGTGGGAGGGATGTGTGCGTATCACCTGCCTCAGTCTCCGCTAATAATGCAAACCATACTCCGGAGAATGCTAAATGTAGGTGTGTAATGTGTACAGCCCATACTACTGTCCAGTAGGCAATTGTCATGGATGGACACCTGTATGGCCAGAATGGCACCCACAACTGCAAACACGGGTAAATGACATAGCCGCGGGAAGGCATAACACAGGAAATACACATAGGGACTACAGTTGACATTCCACATACAAAGCAGGACCGTCGTGCCAACACCGGCGTACACAGCACTCAACCTGCCAGCAACAGACTGAGGAGCTCCCGCTACCGTACAGCGTAACAGATGTGCGACCTGTGGAACACATACTAATGGCACACACACGTCAAGTAGGATATGTAAACTATGGCTATCCCACCTATGAAGACAACATGGTTAAATGAATGCATAGGTAAGCAACATGTTCTGGTGGTGTTATAGTGGAAATACAGTGACGGATATGTCCCATTGGGAAGTCTGCGGTTTAAATTGAGCATTTGCTAACCAGCATTGGTGGATGTATGTAATTTGTCCACAGTAGTACATCACCTGGTTATGTAGCACCATGTGGAATGGGTAGTCCAACAGACATCCGCGATTCCTGAACACACAGTATCAGTGAAACCCACTGCTCACAAGGACACAGTCCCACAAGCTCTACACTTTACATATGCACAGTGGTGTCCAATGTAGGACCCAAAAATTTGTCTAAAGACAGGAATGCCGCATTCTTTCAACACTTAAGTGAACTCATTGACGTCACAGGTACACATATGCACATAAGCGTGTTTAATGTTGCTGATAGCTGTCCATGTAATGCAGCACAGATGCACAGAAATACACAGGGTACGGGTCCATAGCACTGCATCCACATCACACTTCCGCACACAGGACGGATGTGTGATGGAGTACTGGCAATTGTTGCGGTCAAGGGATTCTGGGTATGCAGACTCTGTGCTTTCGGTGTTGTTTCGCAGGCAATCCTTCTACCGCCCTGTGGGAGGGATTTGTCGCGTAGCACCTGCCTTACTCTCCGCTAATAATGCAAACCATACTCCGGAGAATGCTAAATGTAGGTGTGGAATGTGTACAGCCCTATACTAGTGTCCAGTAGGCAATTGTCATGGATGGACACCCGTATGGCCAGGATGGCACCCACAACTGCAAACCGGGTAAATGACACAGCAGCGGTAAGGCATGACACAGGAAATACACATAGGGACCACAGTTGACATTCCACATACAGAGCGGACTCTCGTGCCAACACCGGCGTACACAGCACTCAGTCTGCCAGCAACAGACTGAGGAGCACCCGCTACCGTACAGCGGAACAGATGTGCGACCTGTGGAACACATACTAATGGCACACACACAGCGTCACGTGGGATGTGTAAACTATGGCATTCCCACCTACGAAGACAACATGGTTACATGAATGCATAGGTAAGCAACATGTTCTGGTGGTGTTATATTGGAAATATAGTGGCGGATATGTCCCATTGGGATGTCTGAGGTTTATATGAAGCAGTTGGTAACCACCAACTTTGGATGTATGTCATTTGTTCACAGTACTAACGCGGCGGTTATGTAGCACCATGTGGAATGGGTAGTCAAACAGACATCAGCGATTGGGAACATACACCAGCAGTGAAAAGCACTGGGCAGGTGGACACAGTCCAGCAACATCTAACTTGACATATGCACATCGGTGTCCATTGTAGGACCCAAAATTCTGTTCAGAGCATGCCTGCTAGCTTCCTGCATTACTCATGTGATCTAATTGTCGTCACCACGTCACAGGTACACATAGGACGCATAGCGTGTTCAATGTTGATGATAGCTGTCCATGAACTGCAGCACACATGCACAGAAATACCCAGGGTATCGGGTCCATACAGCTGCGTCCACATCACACTGCAGCACACATGAAGGATGTGTAATGGGTACTGTCCACTGTTGCAGTCAAGGGAGTCTGGGTATGTAGAATCTGGCCTCGGTGTTGTTTGGCAGGCAATGCTTTGTCCCGCCCGTGGGAGGGCGTGTCGCGTAACACATCGTCACTCTCCGCTAACAATGCACACCATATTTCGGGGAATGCAAAATGCAGGTGTGAAATGTGTACAGCCCCATACCAGTGTATAGTAGGCAATTCACATGGATGGACAAGCGTATGACTAAGATGGCACACATAAATGCAAACCGGTGGAATTACACTGCCGTAGTAAAGCATTACACAAGTCATACACATAGGGACTACAGTTGACATTCCCCATACAAGAAACACAGACAACCAGCCGATGAAGTCCAAAGCAAAGACGAGGTACTGTAGGGACCGTCAGTGACCAACCAGAGCACACCAAGAATTAAAGTCAGTCACCATAGTCTATTGGAGCACACTTCGTCTGCTTCATAAGCAGACTTATTCAGACTACATACAATGTAGTCCAACCTACTACATTTACAAGCATTAATTGGTTGGTACATTAGATGTGCTAGGTACTAATTACATGCCTTAAAGGCAGACAAGCGAACAAACCTTACTTGGGTTACACATCCCACACAGTGAGGACAACAGACATTGCTTCGAAAGGTACAGTATTCATCGGAAAATGGAAATATATGTACATATATGAAACATGAACCAACATAAAATGTTTTCCAAATGTCTGACTGTGTAAGCTACATGTATATGTCCTACGGATTGTGCCAATATATTAACAGAACTGCAGACACCTAGTAATATGAATGAACCATAATATATACACATAAACCGTATGAATATGAGTACTGTAAAATAGAGCAACGAAATGTAAAGATTCACAATGTGCTAATGTAACATTCATTTAGAAGGTTACAGAAATAAATCAAGTCAGACATCCATGTGTAAATACTAACAGAAGGCCAGCGAGGTGCTTGCCCTCACATGTACTGGGATGTCGTTCCACAGCATAGTGAGTGTCTGGGTGATGAATCCGTCCCAACAACACGTTCGATTAATGACAGTGTCAAGGTGTCGTCAGCTGCCCTTGTGGTTCTGAGGGATCTACCTTATTGACGTGAAGCATAGTCATCAGATCTGGGTTCGACCTAGCCGTGCATGCCAGGCACGGGTCACCTCTGGGCAAGTGGTATGCAATTGTATACAGCTGGAATCCTTTCAGTTGGTCAGTATAACACATATACCTGAGACCCTGCATCCGTTTGTCGAAGAACTGTTGGTGCCTTTCCAGCTGCTGCAGGTGTTGGGTCAGATACATTCTGAGCGGGGCATTGTACCCAATCATAGGTCTATTGGTGATGAGTACAAGTGGACAATGACCTTCCCTGATCTAGATGTGAATCCCTTCATGATGATGTGGCCAATGTGGAAGGTCTACCCAACTATGTTAGCAACATGTGTGTCTAACGAACGGTTAACAACAACACGTGTCCCCAGATCACTGGTAACCCCCTCCGTGTTCAGTGGACTGCCACCTATATGGTAGCTCGGGGTAACCTTGTTCATCCCGAAGGGTATGCCTATGCATTTCCTGGCATTTAGCTGTAGGACATGTCTCTGGTACCACTTATCCACATCTGTGAGGCACTCCTGAAGGATATCTGTGTCAGATGTGTGTCTGACCTTGGCATCCGGTTTGCAGTCGTATGCAAACATTGTCACCCATAACCCCCCTGTGTGTGCGTGTACATTGGAAATGTAGAAGCTGGAAATAGTGGACCCAGGACTGAGCCCCATGGGACACCACCTGTGACTGGCTGTGAGTATGACATGGCGCCAGCAACTATGGCCATGTGTGTTCTGTGACCTAGCCCGTTTGCAACCCATAGAGGCGATGTATGGATTTACATTCAAGATGGCGGGTTTATCAAGTATACCGAGGGGGTATTGTGTCGGCGGCCTCTGCGGGTTGAGGTAGGCTGTATGGACTGGTTTACCCTCAGCAATGGCCTTGGTGACTGATTCTACAAAGTGAAACACGTGTAAAGGGCATGATCTGACTATGACCAAGCTAAACTGGGTTGTATCCAAAGTATCACGGGTCCCCTATGTCCTCATCTATGTGTCCCATTATGATCCATCTCCATGGCTTTGCAGATAAGGCTTGTCAAACTAATGGTATGGTAATACCCAGGGTCAGTGGAGGCACCATCTATGTGGAGTGTGACTACAATCGCCCTGTGCTACTACTCAGGTACGTATCCTGAGGTGAGGCTAGGATTACACAGCTGTCCGAAGTGTGGGTTAAATTCCCCATAGAGTTCCCGGAGTGCACAGCTGGGACACCATGTGGACCCATGGATGTTGTGTTAACTGCCTTGGGGCTGGATGTGGGTAATGCTGGACATACCAACGGCAGACGTGCCACGTTCCCGAGTCCGATGCCCAAGGGACCACACACATAGCCGGCCTTAGGCATAGGCCAAGTAGGTAGCCGTCTAGGGTGTTGCTCTACTCGGGGCACCTTTCCAGACTCTATTTGGTGTAGGTAGACCAGGAGGGGGGTAGCGGGTGGCGTATCGGTGGCAACCTCTGCCTAGGTCACCACTTACCCTAAGGCCACTCTTCCCGTGGGTAATACAGCAGTACCCACACCCAGGCGGGTCATCGCTAGGGTCATTGCTAGTATGGCACATCATCTACGTGGAAGGAAACCATATATCCCCAGACATAATGGCACAGCATAATGCCTGTTCGCGGCCAAAGGCAGACATCGTCACCAGCGTCGGTGCGGGCGTACTGCAGCGAGATGTCCGTTAACAATGCCGACAATGTGTCGCTTTGTGAAACAAACTCCACAGAGACATTCAATAATAGACAATGACGGACAACCCGATGTCCTCGTGTCTGAGCTGTTCAACCTGTTACGCCATGTTAAATGTGTGTAGCACAGCGGAACCGGGCCAAAAAGCAGCGGACATGTCTGTGGCTCAGTGAAAGTCGTCACGCAATGTTAAACCCTTGTAATATTGCGACACAGCCCATACATCACGGAGGCTTTGTAATCGCAGTAGGTAAGTTCCATCAGACCGTGTGCAATTAGTATAACGAGCTCTACTACGGATACACGGACAATCGGCGCTACGGTTAAGACTAATTGGGGGCGTGACATGGTACCATGGACACGGACAAAACGTGCCCATGTGACTCATCTAACATTCGTACAGGGTCAGGGCGGTCCCGTACAGTGGGCGGACAACACCAAACCCAAAGCACCACAGCAACACCCTGACAATCGAAGGCCTGTATGCATATGGGATATAAGCAGCTGTCATCTGAACAGCCCTGTGGTGACGACATATGCATCCTGGGCCATGGCGAGGAATTAGGAATGTTCAACATGCAGTACCGCCCCTTCCCCAGCAGGGGAAGGGATGCCTGTGGCGTGCGTGTGTGCGGGGGGGGGGTGATATGTAAATGTACATAGGTACCACGGGTATGCATATTAATGACAACGAACAGCTAGCGTGCACTGGTCACAGTAAGTGTCAAACGTGACTGCAGTCACGTTGGAATTATGACTATAGAACATATAGATGTGCGTTAATGCGTAAAGCGTCCATGCTGCAAAGACTGTTACATATATAAAGCTGTAAGTGCTTTCTGCACCGTCCGTCAACGGATCAGACATATGTTACGGAATAGTCACAAGTAGCATAAAACACGTAACCACACAGACACTGTAAACATATATAAGCGGAATACGGATATGCGTAATGCGTGCGCGTAACCCACAATCCGGACATGCGGTGTATGCGTGTGCGTGTGTGATCCAGTGGAACCAGGGAAGGTTACGGATGTCTCCTCCACCGTTTACATTCATAATTGTCAAATATATGCTTAAATAGTACCTATTGATTCCATGCTTTGTTATCGTAATGCTACTAATATACACATCGATATACAATAACCTGATCAACACACTACATTCTAAGGTGCACTCTCACCAATTATCAACTATGTGTCCGGATACTGATTGTATTTACCAATATTGTAGATATATTAACACATTGTTGCCGTATTATTGTTTCCATGAAGTAAGGCATGCAACACTGATATGTATATGTCACGTTATAATCAAGACTTGGAGCACTGTCCACCTAACTATGAGCAGGTTTATTGATTAATTCGCTTTAAACCGACTCTGAAGGAAGTGAATTAGGGGCGGGTATGTCATGAGAGCCCTACTCCCGCGGTGCCCCATGTTAGTAGTTGAGAGAGCTCAGTATCCTTTCACTGTGGAGTCTATCGTATTTGACAGTGTCTGTTTCAGCCGATATATGTTCCATAATGTCGTTTATGAAGATGGGCAGGGCCTTAAGGTTTGCTGTATTTACGCATACTAACGCGTGGATATAGATAGGCCACGTCATACAAACGATGGGTAGTCAAGCAGACATCCACGACTGGGGAACATACAGCGGCAGTCAATACCACTGGCCAGATGGGGACAGTCAAACACGTTCTACACTTTACAAATGCACATCGGTGTCCATTGTAGGACTCCAAAAATTCTGATGTTTGCTCCGTTATCGCCAGGGAAAAAGCCAATCAGAGTACAAACCGTGACTACGGCACAGCTGGACATATGCACCACCAGCGTGTTTAAGGTTGATGATACCTGCCCATGACATGCAGGACATATGAACAGAGGTCCCCAGACTGCCGTGTCCATACATGTGCGTCCATATCCCAGTTCCGCACACATGAAGGATGTGTCATGCGTGCCGTGGGGGTTGCAGCCCTGGTATCCTGGGTATGCAAAATGGGTCTCGGTGTTGTTTGGCTGATAATCCGTTGTCCGCCCGTGGGAGGGCTGCGGGTACAGGGCGTGCCTTAGTCCCCAGTAAGGATGCAAAGCCCCCATAGGGTAATGCTAAAGGCATGTGTGAAATGTGTTCAGCCCTACATCAGTGTCAGTAGGCATTTCCCAAGGATGGACAAGCGTCACGGACAAGATGGCACCCATAATAGCAAGCCTGGTGGAATCACACAGCCGTAGTAGGGCATGACACAGGACATAAAGATGGAAACAGCAGTACATACACCCCGTAGACATCCATCCTGCCATGCGAATCCCAGCGTACACAGCAGCGAAGGTGCTATCCAGTATGTGGGGATCACCCGCCTCCACTCTCGGGCACATACCTGCGACGTGCGGAACACATATTCATGGGACAGCAACAGCGTCAAGTAGGAAGGCCATACTATCGCTAAAATATGGAGTTCACACACATAACCGACATACTGTCATGAATTCATAGGTTCTACATGTACCGGCTGTGTTATACTGACGATTCAGTGGCGGATAGTTCACAATGGTACCTGTGAGGATTATGTAAAGCTGTTGCCAACCTGCAGGACTACAGTAACACCCTCTGGGTAGATTGTGGAAGGACACGGGTTACGTAGCACTACATAATATGGGTAGGCGGACAGACATCCGGGAATGGGGAACATACGGCGGCAGTCAAACCCACTGGCCGAATGGACACAGTCCAACATGTCCTAAACTTTACAT
Organism: Protopterus annectens; assembly: GCF_019279795.1. Classification (NCBI taxonomy): domain Eukaryota; kingdom Metazoa; phylum Chordata; order Ceratodontiformes; family Protopteridae; genus Protopterus; species Protopterus annectens. Next base: position 1,549,828,737 of record NC_056746.1, on the reverse strand, counting down.
ATGCACATCGGTGTCCATTGCAGGACCCAAATATTACTCCTTAAGTGAGTGTGAGCAACATAGTGTGAACGGAAGAGGTGACAGCCGTGACTACGGCACAGGTAGATATGTGCACCACAGGTGTCTTCAAGGGTGATGACAGCCGTCCATGAAATGCAGGACATATGAATAGGACTCCCCAGGCTGCTGCATCCATACACGTACGTCCACATCCCATTTCCGCACACATGAAGGGTGTGCAAGGGGTACTGTCGACGGTTGCAGACATGGGATCGTGGGTATGCATATATGGGTGTCGGTGTGGATTGGCAGATGATTCACCATCCGCCCGTGTGCGGGATGTGGCCATAACATATCGTTACTCCGCAATACTAATACCGATCATCCACGGAAATGGAGAATGCAGCTGTGAAATGTTGACAGCCCGATACTAGTGTCAGTAGGCAGTTCCCATGGATGGACAAGCGTCACGGCCAAGATGGCACCCATAGCTGCCAACCTGGGGAATCCACAGCTGTTGCAAGGCATAACCCAGGGAATACAGATCACGATTGTACAGTACACACACCCCATTCAAAGAAAGACCGCTGTGCAGATACCGTCGTACACAACACACCATGTGCCACCACATCTATGTGGATCCTGCGCTTCCATACAGTGGAACAGATGGGTCACCTGTGTAAAGATACCAATGGCACAATCTCCACGTCTGCTGGGAATGACATAGGATGGTCAAACTATGGCGTTGACACCAAAGAAAGACATCCTTCGGTGAATTAATAGGATTGATGTCAATACAACATGGCAAACACCCAATGAACAGGGAAGACTTGCTGGCACCCTATGGCCCCAAACAATGTCACACATAGGTAGATGGAACAGTCAACATAAACATTTCGTCCACGACAGGTGGCATATGGTATCCAAAGGTACTTCATAGACATGTATGCGCTATCACCCGTTGGCCCGTGAGACTTACACATAACATGGGCGTATCCAGGCTTTAAATGTCCACCCTTACACTTCCATTTGTCACTTTCTATGCGAGCAATGGGGATGTAGCCACAGCATAGAAAGCAGAGGCGATACTGCTAACGAAACACACACATGTCACCATCACAGAAAGCATACTATGAACACCGTATTACATGATATTGTACTATGCAACACAAACAAACCCGGAAACATGCAGCAAGAATAGTCACCGTGGTTCGACACAACCCAAGACTTCGTAACATTTGAACAGTTCATGAAAACATGCAGCGTTTTCGTTGTTTCCACAGCGTGTGCAGGAAATATGCTATGTCTACGAATGTTCACAAACAACAATGTGAGTCCTAACATGATTTTAAATATCACACTGTTGATTGTGAACACTGTAACAATTTGCTTATTCAGATGTATGGTGAAAGCAGCGGAAACACACACACACACGGAAGGGGCGGAGATGAACCTCGTCTATTTACATGAACTCAGTACAGTATGAATCAATTACACAGCGCTACCGAGTTAACTGGCGTGGCGCTGTCGAAGGCATACATGTAGGCTGCTGGCGTCACCCGCCAAGACAATAGTTGGCAATAGCCAAGGCATGTGTTGCGGGCGTCTAAAAGCATAATCAGTCGCAGAGGCAGCTGGAAACACACACACACACACACGGGCGGACGGGGCGAACCGGCGACTATCTACATGAACACACTACTGTATGAAGCATTTACAGAGCAGCGCTACGAGTTTGCTAAACAGGCGCTGTCACAGGCATGCTTGTAGGCTGCTGGCGTCAGCCGCCAAGACAATAGTTGGCAATAGCCAAGGCATGTGTTGCGGGCGTCTAAAAGCATAATCAGTCGCAGAGGCAGCTGGAAACACACACACACACACACAAGCGGAAGGGGCGGGGGCGAACCTCGACTATCTACATGAACACACTACTGTATGAAGCATTTACAGAGCAGCGCTACGAGTTTGCTAAACAGGCGCTGTCACAGGCATACTTGTAGGCTGCTGGCGTCAGCCCCAAGACAATAGTTGGCAATAGCCAAGGCATGTGTTGCGGGGCGTCTAAAAGCATAATCAGTCGCAGAGGCAGCTGGAAACACACACACACACGCACACGGAAGGGCAGGGCTGCGAACCTACGTCTATCTACATGAACACACTACTGTATGAAGCATTTACAGAGCAGCTACCGAGTTTGCTAAACAGGCGCTGTCACAGGCATGCTTGTAGGCTGCTGGCGTCAGCCGCCAAGACAATAGTTGGCAATAGCCAAGGCATGTGTTGCGGGCGTCTAAAAGCATAATCAGTCGCAGAGGCAGCTGGAAACACACACACACACAGACACACACAAGCGGAAGGGGCGGGGGCGAACCTCGACTATCTACATGAACACACTACTGTATGAAGCATTTACAGAGCAGCTACGAGTTTGCTAAACAGGCGCTGTCACAGGCATACTTGTAGGCTGCTGGCGTCAGCCGCCAAGACAATAGTTGGCAATAGCCAAGGCATGTGTTGCGGGCGTCTAAAAGCATAATCAGTCGCAGAGGCAGCTGGAAACACACACACACACACACGGAAGGGGCGGGGGCGAACCTACGACTATCTACATGAACACACTACTGTATGAAGCATTTACAGAGCAGCTACCGAGTTTGCTAAACAGGCGCTGTCACAGGCATGCTTGTAGGCTGCTGGCGTCAGCCGCCAAGACAATAGTTGGCAATAGCCAAGGCATGTGTTGCGGGCGTCTAAAAGCATAATCAGTCGCAGAGGCAGCTGGAAACACACACACACACACACACAAGCGGAAGGGGCGGGGCGAACCTCGACTATCTACATGAACACACTACTGTATGAAGCATTTACAGAGCAGCGCTACGAGTTTGCTAAACAGGCGCTGTCACAGGCATACTTGTAGGCTGCTGGCGTCACCCGCCAAGACAATAGTTGGCAATAGCCAAGGCATGTGTTGCGGGCGTCTAAAAGCATAATCAGTCGCAGAGGCAGCTGGAAACACACACACACACACGGAAGGGGCGGGGGCGAACCTACGACTATCTACATGAACACACTACTGTATGAAGCATTTACAGAGCAGCTACGAGTTTGCTAAACAGGCGCTGTCACAGGCATACTTGTAGGCTGCTGGCGTCAGCCGCCAAGACAATAGTTGGCAATAGCCAAGGCATGTGTTGCGGGCGTCTAAAAGCATAATCAGTCGCAGAGGCAGCTGGAAACACACACACACAGAGACACACACAAGCGGAAGGGGCGGGGCGAACCTCGACTATCTACATGAACACACTACTGTATGAAGCATTTACAGAGCAGCTACGAGTTTGCTAAACAGGCGCTGTCACAGGCATACTTGTAGGCTGCTGGCGTCAGCCGCCAAGACAATAGTTGGCAATAGCCAAGGCATGTGTTGCGGGCGTCTAAAAGCATAATCAGTCGCAGAGGCAGCTGGAAACACACACACACACACACACGGAAGGGCGGGGGCGAACCTCGACTATCTACATGAACACACTACTGTATGAAGCATTTACAGAGCAGCTACCGAGTTTGCTAAACAGGCGCTGTCACAGGCATACTTGTAGGCTGCTGGCGTCAGCCGCCAAGACAATAGTTGGCAATAGCCAAGGCATGTGTTGCGGGCGTCTAAAAGCATAATCAGTCGCAGAGGCAGCTGGAAACACACACACACAGACACACACAAGCGGAAGGGCGGGAGCGAACCTCGACTATCTACATGAACACACTACTGTATGAAGCATTTACAGAGCAGCTACCGAGTTTGCTAAACAGAAGCTGTCACAGGCATACTTGTAGGCTGCTGGCGTCAGCCGCCAAGACAATAGGTGGCAATAGCCAAGGCATGTGTTGCGGGCGTCTAAAAGCATAATCAGTCGCAGAGGCAGCTGGAAACACACACACACACGCACGGAAGGGGCGGGGCGAACCTACGACTATCTACATGAACACACTACTGTATGAAGCATTTACAGAGCAGCTACCGAGTTTGCTAAACAGGCGCTGTCACAGGCATACTTGTAGGCTGCTGGCGTCAGCCGCCAAGACAATAGTTGGCAATAGCCAAGGCATGTGTTGCGGACCGTCTAAAAGCATAATCAGTCGCAGAGGCAGATGGAAACACACACAGACACACACACACACACACACACACACACACACACACACACACACACGGAAAGGGCGGGGGCGAACCTCGCCTATCTACATGAACACACTACAGTATGAAGCATTTACAGAGCAGCTACCGAGTTTACTGAGCAGGCGCTGTCAGGAGAGCATACCCTACGTGAGTGGTATCATTTGCAAAGGCAATCGCCCGCTTTCGGGTGTTCGGACAGAGTCGCGATCCGCAGTCTGTTACCATCCCAAGGTCGCCGTACAGTAACGCGTTAGTGCTGCAGTCGAGAATAACAAGTAACTACTGATCAGTACATCACTGCATACTGGGCATGCTCAGACACTTAGACTCGGCACAGGGCAGACATGCATACACATGTTGCGGCGGCATGGGTGGCGTAATGTGGACCGTCGTGTGTGTCCAGCCACACAACAGAAACCTGGCCATGCCACAGGCGTGGCCGTTGCGTGGGGGATAGAGGCATGCACCGGGGTATTACTGCAGGCGGCTGCGGTGTGCACTGTGCTGTGTGTCTATCTACACAGCTGCCTACTGGGCATGCTCAGACACTTAGAGTCGGCACAGATCAGACATGCATACACATGGTGCGACGGCATGGGTGGCGGAATGCGGACCATCCTGTGTGTCCGGCCACACAACAGTAACCCGGTCATGCCACAGACGTTGTTGTTGCTGCGGGGAATATGTAGGTGCAATTAACCATGTGTAGGACTGGCCTACAGTTTGTTGCATGCTACAGACAACCCTCACAAACACAGGATACCTTCACAGATGTCCTGAGGACACTGGTGAGTGGGCATGCTCTCACAACAGCACCGTTTGTGTGACATGAACCACCCATGCATAGCCTGGGAACATTACCCATGGCGCAACACAGTACGCCAGCAGTCCCAGGTGTTCACACACCTGGCCACTGTTAAACAGCCATGCACCATACATACCAGGGGGGGGGATGTCTGACAGTTCTGCCCATCACGCATGGTGAGGATAGGCCCCACACAGGATGTACAGCCCTCAATGGTGATGCAAGAGCGTATAGTGGATCCACTGGTCATCCACTCACTGTAACCAACACCAGCATGGGGGACCTCAGTGATGACCTCTCCACAGAAAACCACACACATCATATGACCGGTGTGGTACCCTACATGTCCTCCATGCCAATGTTGAACAGAGGCCAGACCGGAAAACACCTACCGAATGCCTTCCCTGACCACCCACATGCATGTCTGCAACAGGCAAACATGATGACATCAGGACCTTGTCCACCACAGGTAGGCACATGGTGTGGTGGACCGCAGCCACTGACTACCTGTACATCAACAGTTGGAGCTACTACATGGCAGGGCAATGACAGTACCAGGGAAACCATCACCCATTCATACCGGCGTCACCATACGGCCCCACATACCAACATCCAGGTCCGCTCGTGGGAGTGGTACTGCAGAGGGCACATGAGACAACCACAGGGCCTTCCCTAACTGTGGTAAGGACATGGTTGGGGGCACACTGACATGCCTGGAAATGGTCCAGAATGGTACAACAGTCACTGCACCCACAGACATTGTCTGCATACCACAGGACATGTTCCATGCATACATCCCCCCCCCCCAACAGGGAACATATCCATCCCACCAGAGTGTATCCTCCAAAACATGTCATATGGCCTGGGGTGATCCCATATCTCTATGGCGTTTGACACGTCAGCAATGGGCACCGATGGTTTCCCTGGCTGTGTGCTACCCATCCTCTTTGAGGCCCTCGGCCCACACATGCGGCCACTGTGTCATGTTAGCCTTACTATGGGCTATGTCCCCAATGGATGCCATATGGCATCTGTGGTCCCACTATGCCAGGGTAGTGCTCCTATGGACTGTCAACAGCCACACCCTATCGCTTGACAAATGTTGTCTGCCATGCTGTGTGGTGGTCCTTAGAGGTGGTCATGGTTACAGATAGCGGTGTACAGCCAATGCGGAACATACCCACAACTACATAGTCAAGGCGGATCCTGCCTCCCGAACCTGCTTTCGTCCAGTCTGGAGTGTTCACCAAGGCCATTGATGGGGATATGTGGGTTTGCACACAGTACCATGACCTGGTGGGGCGTTCAGAGCACACTACACATGGGACCCATGTAAAGGCTCGCCAGCATACATGTGGGGACATATGTCACCCGATGCTTCTCACACAGGTTGGAGGTCACACCACACAGGGTTGGTGCTGAAGGTGCTTTGTCACACTCATATCTGGACCCAGTGGAGGGCCACAGGGCTCACTCCTGTGCACCCTGCCAGATAGCATCCGACCTTCCAATGTGCATGCAATCATAGGGGGATTGTAGCAGACAAGGTATGCAGATGACTACGCACCGGCCGACATACCCAGCACCCCATGTTACCCGTACATCCACCTAGGGCGTCATAGACATGGCTGACTGGTGCCAGAGCCATGGCCTGCTAACAAATGCCAGAGAAGGTGCAGCCCTACCCAGTGTGAAGAACATGTTCGTCCCAATTTCACATGTAGGTGATACGCCATTAAAGATGGTGGACATGTTCAGGGTAATGGCTACCACACCTGTTGGCAACCTCTGTCAACACACACAATGGCAATGTGGGTGTGAAGACATTCCATTGTGGCCTCCTGGTCTGGATGGAATGGCAACCACATCAGGGGTGTTCATTGTACCCCTGTACACATCACACACCAGTGCAATGACTGCGTACAATGGCACATGTGGCCTGTAGCTAACCTGATGCCTGCAGCACTTTCGGAAGGACATAAGCGTTCCACAAGACGGGGATGGCACTGCTAGGACATGTGTCACAAGGTGCACGGCCAAGGGGACACTGGCTGTGGATCTCCACAGCACAGCTGCTCCGTGGTGATCTGTGCCCGACATACCGGCCATGTCTGACCTGGGTGACATGGGCACATTCCACCTCCCAGGCCCCATGCGAACACGGGCACAGAAGCGACTGTCAGACACCTCAACCCAGCGATGAGTGGGGCGTGCTGGGGAACAGGGTAGCGGCCAGACACACACTACAACACGGGGAGGGTGCCAGGCCATGTGAAGGAAAGGCCCTGACTGCCTTTGTCCAGGACTGCTACTGGCGTGTGGATGTGTGACTATAGTTATCGCCAGTCAACCTCTGTGTGTCACTGCTAGACCAGGGACTGGGGACTGATGGATATGGCATCACCATCCTGAGGGGTGTTAGATGCCACACACAGTCATGCTAGGTCCACACATGTCGTAGGGCACATATCCTGTCACGTTCATGTGTGCCTATGTACCTATGTAGGGGTCCATGCCAGATGTGGGTAACTGTGCTATGCTGATTTTGCCAGACATGCCTGTGGGTACACCACGACTACCGTGGGGAACTAATTACAGTGCTCCCAGTAGGCGCGTGCAAGTACACCATCAGTATCATACGGGTTAACTGCACCGACATGGTGCTACACATGTAACCACCACACATACTGTGTACACATATCAATGAATGCTGCACCTGTCCTGCATGGTATGTCTGCTGCATGATGTCCGTGCAGAACACACATCACATACACACCTGTCACCAGCCATACACACACACCACAACATACACAGCACGTACTATGCGGACACAGGTATCACATACACCTCTCACTATCGTGTCCACCCTGTGCATCATAATATGTCAGCTTAACCGTGCATTGATGGTGTGGCTCACAGTTATCGCGGCAGAGACTTAATCATTTGCACAGGGTGATATGTGTGCCACAGGCATGGGCTGTACCAATGGATGACATCATGTGTGTGTGTAAGGGCCAGTGCATTGAGTGGGCATGACTATGTAGATTGCATGTGGGTGTGGTGGAGCCCTACAGTTGTGTCTGCTGTGTGTGGGTGTGTGTGTACACAGTTCAGTCATCTGTGATGCCTACACGGGGTATGCTTGGCAGCCCCTGACTGTACAGTGCAGGTGTTATGGCTCACTGTGTCTGCGGTGGCGAAGTGACCAGCGCCTGCCTGGGGTCGCCGCAGACGCGACCGGGTGGAGGTACAGACTGTCCACTCTCCGATGTCACATGTCCGCTGGAAGCGTGCCTGACGGGGCCGTCCAGGGCCACGTCCACGTGGCCTGCTCTGTCCAGGTGTGGATGGTGTGGTAGCAGCTGCAGTGCTACTGCTACCATCACTGTCTGTGTGGGCATGGGAGGTGGCACGCTGCGCTGACCTGCAGCAGGTGGTGTTGCTGGCACCGCCACGTGCCCTATGCCTCACCCTACCTGGTGTTCCTGCACGGACTGCTGCGCTCAAGGATGGCCAAGCCTCGGTCGATGAGACCAGCCATATCGCCCAATCTCCTATCCAGAACATCGGCAAGATGCTGTTGTGCATTCGCCAATGCCTGGATGCTGTCATTGGTGGTACGGCTTGCAGACCCCTGTATCCTCTGCCCCTCCTGTTTCTGCCGTTCGGCGCGTGCCTGCGCCGCCATTACAGTCTGGAACATGCGTCTGGTTATACCAGCTGCTGCACCTGGGCGGCAGGTGTATGTCTAGCGGTGCTCCCCTACGGGCAGCACCTGCCACATGCCTGCGTGGCACTGCACCAGACCTTACACTGGCAACATCGTGTGTCCCCACACCTGCTGCAGCCACCACACATTCCTGCTCGGGGACAACAGACGCTGACTGACCATCATCTATGGGCAATGGTGTTGGGGTATGTGTCGGCATCTGAACTGTGTGCAGGGATGAAAGGGGCGTATGTGTGATGTTCTCCAGTGGCACAGTCTCTGCCTGTGGCGACCCTGCCTGTGCGTCATGTACATGCTCATCACAACTAGTAACTGTGGGGACACTAGCATCAGATTGACCGCGGGAGGGTAGCACCAACAGCACCTGTCAATACAAAGACATACCATCGGTTACAATACAGACACACACACACACACACACACACACACACACACACACACACACACACACACACACACACACACACACACAGACACACACACAGACACACACACAGCATGCATGTGATTATGCAGGTGGCATGCAGCATTCACACAACACAGACCAGTGAATGCAGACCAGACATTCTTAGTGGCAGTATGTACACTGCCCTGGTGGGGACAGTACAACAGGCAGGTGTCATTTAGTAGGCATGCAGTACACACATTCATGGTAGTTTGCATGCATCAGCGTGATACACCGTGTGGCCACGGGCAAGTTGGGAGTACACATGGCTGGCAACAGTATGTAATGTACAAGCGCAAACATATGCGGTATCATGTGGGCGATGTGAAGATGGTGTCCACCGCATGCACCACATCATGATGGCTCTCATGGTACAGTGTTATCTGTTCAGAGTACAGATACAATGTATGTGTAACAGTGATGTCTGTGTAGATGCGTTGCTGTGAGCTGTGTGCATAGCTATGCGGTGTGTGGTGCGGGCTCTGTGCCACTGCACAGTAGCAGGACACAGCTATGTGTCTGTGCGATCGTGACCTGGGCGCATTACAGTGCCTTGTCTGTAAGCCAGTTCAGCTGCTTAGCAGTTCATATATAGTGAACATTAGAGGTACCTGTAGTAGCTGTGGAGAGGAATGTCATGTCACTGGTGTACTACATCAGATGTCCAGGGGTCCACTACATTGATGAACCCACTATGTGTGTACAGGGTGCAATGGTGAGTACCCACTGTGGATGTGCTGTGTGGCAACATGCCTGTAGGTATCAACCATGGCCTTGTCTGTCTGACTCATTGACAATTGTGTGTGGTAGACATTGTGCACACGGCCCTGTGGTGGCCCATGTGACATACACCCATACTAGTGTGCCGTGTCACATTCTCTCTGGATATGCTGACAGTGTGTATGTCTGCTATGTTGTGCATAGGTCATATCATGGTGTGACAATGCTGCAGCCAGACATCCACGTGCATGGGACATGGCATGCGCCATGTCTGGCGTGTGCACCGATGCAGGGGCATGGGTCACATTGGTAACACCTGTGCTCTGGCCAGATCACAGCTCACTCTGTGGTACTGTGTCCATACTGCACTGGCATACCAATGCATACTACACATGCAGCCATTGTGTAACACCTACACCATTGTATGCATAGCTGAATGCACGTAACACACCAATTGGTTGTGTGGTGTCATACCACTCTGATAGCGGTGTATCTACTGTACATGGGTGGTGTGTATGTCGGGTGGTGCGAGCTGTATACCGTGTCGGGGGCACACACAGGTGAGCATGTCATGCCTAGACACATGGGGAATATCAATACAGCAGAACATGCGTTTGACTGGCAACAGACTTACCTGCAACAGACCCTTGGCCTTGCGACCGCCAGGCGATACCTGTAAAGGCATTACACAAAGGTATACACATTAGCCATTACTATCTCCACGGTCAGCACTGTGCATGACACATCATGCATGTGTGTGGTTGCATGTGCTATGCACATGTCTCTAACACAACATAGCATACAATGGTTTGCATCTTGTGTGGCCATATACCTGGCATGTATTGCTATATCATGTGTTGTACTATGACACCCACACCCGTCGCCTATCATACAAACATGCAACACTGACTTACCAGGCAGCTCCAGGCTCATAGCTCGGAGACACCCACCTCCACGATGGGCGCAGGTGTTTCTGCGTGTTGTTCCGGGGGTGTCCCCAGACTACCCAGGACCTCCTCCGTAGCTGTGAGTGGGGGTTGTGTTGGTGGCCCACCACTTGGCCCACGTTGTTGCCTGGCGATTGCAGCGGCACGCTGTCTTGCATGCGGATCAGGTCTGTGCAGTGCCTGCGGATCTGTTGGTAGCTGCGGTTGTTTACGCCCGCTGTTCACCCTCCTGCACAACTCCTCCCACATCTCCTGCCGTTCTTGTGCCTGCTGTGGCACATGGCTAAACAGGGCGTTGTAGTTACTCTGGAGGTATGGTATGATGACCTCCTCCTCCTGTCGGCTAAATGGTGGAAGCCGGGGACGTGGCATTATCTGGAAGACATAATGATGGTGGCAGGTCACATTCACACTGCTGTGCTGGCATACTGTTGGAAATGCATTGCTATGACGTATGCGACATCTGCACAGTGATCTGTGAAGGGCATCGTGGCGGTGACACAGCCGATGTTGTGGCTTCACACCATTGAGCACTGGGTGTCACATCATATCTGTGTGCCACCCCATCACACTGTGCACGCACCATGTAGATGTTAGCCTGCCATGGACATGTGTACCTGGCTGCACCTATGTCCATATCAGTTGGCATATGTCCCCATGTGGCGTCTGTGCTACTGTTCACCTGTACACTGTGTATATGTCAGTACACAGCAGGTCTGTGTCCATTGTGAGCGTCAGCAGCGGCACTGTACACATACACATGGACACCTGCACATGCATGTGTTGTGCCATGTACTTCCACACAGCACTGTACGGTGCTGGACAACTGCCCCAGCTCACCTGTGTTACGTATGTGATACACATGGAGCAATGTGTAACCATGACACATTGGCAGGAAAGGTCATGCATAAGCGTGTACCGCACACATTGTGCAGAGCATCACACAGCACCTGTAACATGACAGGGTGCATCGCCACCACATTACTACTGTGTATGGTTGATAGTGAGAGTGCCTTTTGTCCATTGCACCATGTGGGACCGTGATAGCTCATGCAGCCTTGCTGGTCATCTCTGCATGATATGGCAGGGTATGCCACATACATGGCAATGGGTGTGACCCACTCAGGGGCTGGCGGTATTGGCAGGGTGGCTGTCCATTGCTTTTGTCATAGCTGTGTGAAAATGGACATTCCACATGTTTATCACCATGGTGTGGACACTGTCCTCCAGCGAGGTATGCTGTGCGCTGCTTGTTGAGGGTGTGTGTGGTGCATGCAGGTATCACACATCCATGCATACACTGTAGCCCTGGCAGGTGCTATGTGCTGGGATGTTGATCGACACAATGCTGTATGTGTACACACACGCTATCCCATGCACATGGATATCTGCCTGAACTGATGTGGGTAACACATATGTGTACATACATTGCCGCTGCCACCCACATGTCTGCTGCTGCACTACACACCGCCATCCCTCCTGTGTGAATGTGGTGTTGGCCTCAGCAGAGGTATCCGTGTATGGGGACATGGATGTTCACATAGCAGGCCCACTGATGGTATCGTCCATCTGACCATACACATATGATGCACCCCTCACACATACGACCCATTCATATTGTTGTTCACAATGGTGACACGGCTATATTGCTATGCGGAGCCATTCACAGACATACATACACAGAGGCATGCCGCCCATCTGTGTCATTGGCGGACTATTGGTGTTGTTTGGCACCTAATGTGTTTGACTGCAGGTGGCGCAGACCTACTGTGCACATGTCTACATGGTAGGCCTGTTCTACGGTAGGCATCTGTGATGTGCTGTGCACATCTCATACCTGCACATTTGCTTGTTGTCCATCGGTCCACAGGCCAGTGGTGGGACATACAGGGATGTTGCGGAACATATGTACATGCGACCCTGTACAACTGTGGCGCTAGCCTCTCAGATGCTCATGTGTCGTGGACGTGAACACCGTACACACACATGTGGTTGTGGCCGCCGTCCATACCCATCTCCACCTGTGGATTGCTCTCAACACACACACTCCTTGTACTGTATTATCAGGCTATGCAGCAATGTGGGGCTTGTGTGCATACAATCACGATACTATGTGCCTTTGCACCCATCACGAACATTGTCACACAGGTACACGGCAGCCATACACATCGCAGATTGTTGTCAGCATGTCACATGTGGTACACACCTAACACATCTCCTGCGGGACATGGTACTCTGTATGGGCATGTCCAGTAGTGACATACCACAGCTACCCCTACATGGCGGCTATGCAGGACATGTCTGTGTACATCTACTGTGACATATACACAAGCAATGCCCCCTACCGACATCACATGGTACTACCTGTGGGTATGTGTGTCTGCATCCATGCTATGGCCATAGATGACAATTGTACATCTATATGTGCAACATACCTCAGTGGGGGTTGTCATGAGCACATGTTCCATGTGTCAATGCATTGTTCATGTCTGTTTGGCAGTCATTGTTGTGCATGGTTTACATGGCTGACATAGTGTACTGTGTCTGATTCCAGGTACTTCATTGGGCTACCAGCATTGTACATTTCTACAGCACATTCCAGCCATCATGTAGACAGCTTAGATGACAGTGGGAGGTGTTCCGCCATGTGCACATATGTCACCGGTGCAAGGGTGACTGACACACATTGTCGGGACTGGGTTCTGACTGCTGTGGATGTGTGTACCGGTGTTGACAACCATGACTGCACCAGATGGTGTCTTCTGGATGTGTGACATTCACAACAAACACCCACATTCACATAGCAGCACATCGTCCACGACAATTGACATTCCTGCCTGAACACTGTATGCGGTATGTTTGTATGACCACTGCATATATCACTGGTGGCCACCAGCATGGCTGCCTACAACAGCAGTGTGTATCCTGTGCAAACATGGGTTACACCAGTCACACCACACCTGTGCCAGCTGGCCCTGTAGTGGGTGACAGTGCAGTTCCATTCATCATGTAACAGTATACATCATGCACCAGTATGTTGCAGACATGTGTGCGGCTGTGCTACTCTACATATGCAGACATCACACATCACCTGGTACACCCGGTCTGCCTTGCTACCTGCTTTTGTGACCACCCTGTGATGACATTATGCGGCCCACATGGGCGTGGACATGTGATGGCTCAATGGTGAATTAACCGTCCAGGTGTGTGTCTAGCCAGGTGTCCAGTAGCCACTGGTCTGCATGCAGGGATAGTCTACATTGGCCTACTCTGTCACTGGGACTGTTGACTATGGTCATACTGTTGTTATGCAGGCATGTGCTGTTTGTCCAGTCTGATAGTCGTGTTGAACCACACTACCGTGGCACACATGGCGTGTGGACATCTGGCTAAGGTGTGCAGCCCACATGTACATCTTCTCATGCTATGCTGCCTGTGCAGCGGTGTCACATGTCTGCCTCTGGCAGGGCTGTCACAGGTGGGCACAGCATGCAGTGATGTGTGACAATGCTTACACCCTCCACTGTGCTGTACAGTAGCACTGCACACACAGTACAGCACACATGTCATTTATCTACGGTGCCTGGGACATGCCTCCATGCCCTACGGCACACCTGCCAGTCAGATTGTACACAGATCATACCTCCCAGTCACATACCTGGACTGCAACACACACAGGTGGGTGGTTCCCAAACCACACCGTGATTTACACACATACTGTATTTTCCCATGACACATTGCATCATAGGTAGTCCATGTTCAGATACCCATGTTTGTGACCAGTACACACATTGTGACATGCGACAGTGCAGACACTGTACACCACAGGTTACATGCCAGTCGGGTTGGCATGCTGTACATTGCACCTGGGACAGTTGCTACTGCTATGTATTGCGGGCAACAGGACCTCCCTAGTATGGACTCCCACGTACCCACACATGCTTGGCCATGCAGTATGCATAGCTGGGTGACACATTACACGACACATACCATACCTGCAATACCCTCAGCATGCACCAAACCTCCATGTGTCTGTATGCTAGGCCTACACACCTCCCCCCTCTGTTTGCTGAACATCCATGCTTACCATCCCTGCTAGCCACACCCTAAGCACACAACCATAGCAGCATGCATGGTACATACACACTACAGCGAGTATTACTGACATCCACTGACAGAGGTAGTTGAGGGCATGGCACCCCATCCGATGGACAGTCTATGTGCCTATGCCAACAGTGATCACAGTGCACTTCTGCTACATTTACACACTGGTAGGGACCATGCTATCCCACACTGAGACATGGTGGTGCTGGCACTTTCACAGGCATACAGTGGTATTCCTGTTCCATGCACCGTGCTGTATGGGCACATGTGCAGGCTGTTGCACGGTAGTTTTGTTCACCTGTGTGTTGTGTGTCACTTGACAGTCATGGTGTGTCCTGCTGGTGCATGACATACTCCACAGCTAGCTACCTACACATGACTGCCAGACATTGCAGTGTGGGCCCTCACTCGGTGTGGTGGTATGTCCCTGCTCTTTGACTACATCCACATTCAATGCAGCATACCACGGTCCTGCAGGCATTGGCGACACAGATGTTGCTGGCATCCTGCCTGCCAATGGGGTACCTACCAACAATACACACTCTCACTCACTACAGGGTTCCAATCCTTGGCTGGACATTGTATTAACCCTGTGGACACATACATAGTACTGTCATGCACATGTTATGTCTGGGAACACAGTCCCAATGTCACCTCCAACCGCCGTGGTTGTTGTATCCGCCAACCTGGCTGTTACATGTCTCTGCAGCAGCACCGTCAGTGACTGCTAGCCCATTCATGTCGTTGTGCACCCTGACCACCACACTACCACATCTATCACACTACACATGGATGGTACTGCATTGCACGTATGGGGCTGCATCTCTACACCCATGACTGGGCCATTCAGTATGGCACTGGGCCACATCTTGACATACATGCTTCACACACTCAATGACTACCTGCATGCCTTTCCTGGCACCCTTGTTGGGCTTCTGTGCACCACAGCACACCACATCCCATGCTGGCCACCTGTCATATTATTGCATGGGTGGTTGGGGTGCTACAGAGGTATCACATCAGACATGATCCGCTCTTTGCCCTTCAGCACCATTCCACTTTATGCTATTGACAGTGTACACATCCTGCATCACATCATACCGTATGTTTCGGCATGTTCGCCATATGCCTTCTGTACAGTTCACACAGTGGTGCAGGCATATCATGCTGACTCCGACATTTCAGGGGCGTGTGGCATTGCACATTCCTCAGACATGTGGCCCCTCATGCTCAATATTTGCATCGTACACTACCTGCTGTCACACAGTACTGTACATGCCTACATGTACCACTTCTACATACCTGGCAGCATTCTAGCTCATCCTGCTCATGTTGCTGACACCCATACAGGTGTCAGTGTGGCAGATATATCATGTAGATATCATTGCATCAGTTACATCACACATACTGCATACACATCACATTTGCATACTGACAGTCATGCGGTGTGTATCACATGGATACTGTCCGTATACAGGCATATCACGTTGTACATGGTTGATGTACACACACATGGCCCACATGGTGCTGTGGTTGCCATATTACACCATAAGGTGGGTACACATGTGCAGGACTACACATTTCTGGACCGTATGTCTAGCTGATGCCTTGGGTGCCCTTGTACCTGTGCCATACACACATGTACCGCGGGCCGTGTTACAATGACACATGTGTGGTGTACCTTACACAATGGATACAACGTTACATGTCTCAGTATAGTCATGCTGTGCTGTCTACCCAGCTCAGACAGTTGACATATGCAAATGACAGTCATGTAACACATCTGTGCTCACCTGCATGCCACGAACACAGGGGTGTAATGTACTCTGCCATGGGCCATGTTCTCCACAGTACTGATGCATGTAGTACTCCTACATGGCGTTTGCTGTGGGCAGGGGAGTAGCAGTCCTGCATGTGTGCACACATGCCACATTGCTCAGCACGGGCGTCTGTGTGACATCCACAGACTGGACACACACCATGCTGTGGGACATAGGTCCTGTGCACATCCCACAGGGGCACACTGTGTCACTAGTCGTGTGATAGCTGCCTTGCTGGTGGGTGACACACACCCATGGTACCACCACAGCGGGCGTATTGTATAGACATGACAGTTGACATCCAGTTCTGCCGTTCAGTGGACACTACCATGGGGGGGGGTGTCAGTACTGTGTACATTGCACATGTGTTTACACACGGCCCTGCTGGACATCATTGTGGCACACATTGCACCTGCTATGGAACGTTTGGACATGGTCACTTGCTGTTACCTCCATTTTGGGTACCTATTCTGCTACTACATTGTCCCATATGTGCAGGCCATACATATCTTGTGTATGTATATAACATTAGCCCATCGCTCCATCATGCATGCTATGCCTGTGATACTGTCTATGATTTGTGAACATATCCATCATGCCAGCTTTGCATTACACATAATTGACATAGTCGCCTACTGCGTGGGATAGGTGCCGCGTCGTGCGCACATTCCGTATGACATCGGCGGTATATGCCCATGCACATGTGTGCTGTGACACTATACATAAATGTCCTATCCTGCTGTGGCACTTCAGTGTTGGATATCCACTGCCAACATCGGCGTGGGTGGTGGCATTGTTCTGTGTTTGCAACCCCTATGGCAGACCTGGGGTAGGGTTACCACCTGTGCCTCTTTGCAAGGGACAGTCCCTCCTTGGGCAGTTGTGTCCTGACAAATGTATCACAAATGGCAAATGTCCTGAGATTGTGGGACATCACTATATCCCATTCTTATGTAGGAGTTGCATAACATACTTGTTTATGTATGTACATTCCTAACTGTTACAAGACACACAATAAGCAACTGACCTGCTACAAGACTACACATTTCATTATGCAAAGTAGTAGAGTTCTAACCTTTGTACTGACCATGGGTATGTGTCCACCTGTAACATCTGAAGTGTGTCCCGGCGATTTCCCACTTTGGCCTTTTGAAAGGGTGGCAAGCCGGCCCTGGGGTTACAGCGGGAGTTTACATGTTGTCCCACTGCTGTGCACACGTTGTCCACAGTTGTGGGTATGCTGCAGCGTTTTAGCATTACATATCAACCTTCGCCTCTCTCTGCCTGATGGACAGGTATCTTTACCTACACACACCGTTCACATACTGTACAGATTCGTCATACGTATCGTGCGTTACACACCAGTACATGTCGTGGGTTCGACATACCTTTCCGGCCTTTTGTTTCGGAGTTCGTCTCTATTCCCTTGTTTCTCTTGTTTCTCTTTCTCTGTTTGGATTAGTTCGGTATGAACATACGGTTTGAATACTCAGGAGGTCTTCCTTATATTCGTCGTCGCCTGATGCATGTGGGTTAATCAGGCCAATAGCTGTTCCTCGGTGTGTACTTATATCAGCGGTGATCCCCCTTCCTTTCGTTCGTTCTGGCGTCGGCACTAGGCCATGGTTCTTTCCTCGTGTGGCCGTTGGTTATTTGCAATACCTTCGTGAGGATGGTATGTATTGTATCATGTTTGTGTGACTGCATCCGCTATGTGTGTTGTCGGGTACATTTCGCTGTGGTGTTAGCCGTGGATTGTGTGTGTTGGGTATGGTATTGTGTTCGACATGTGGGTCCCGTGTCCTGGCGGCGTCTGTCGATGGCGTTGTGCATTCAAATGTGTTACCTGGCTGTTATTTTCCTGTACATAGCGAATGCATGGATGCATGAGCCGCTGCTAGTGTTTCCCAGGAGCTTGTTGTGGGTATGCGCTGTCATTCACTGCCTGTATGTGTTTGCTACTGTTTTAGCTGTTATCCCTTTGATATGTGCAATGGGGTATATCTGCGGATGTGGTTGGCGGGGGCGGTGTGTGAGTCTTGCATTTATACATACCAGATATGCTTGTGTGTGTGCTCCATCCGTGCTTAGGGAGCTGCGGGTTACCTGTGTGTTGTCTCGGGAATATTTGTTTTGTTGATGTCGTCTGCTGTCGGTATCGCCTGCATGTGTGCTTCCTGCCGTATTCCTCCTTCACATCGGTTATATATCTGCGGATGTTCGTCCGTGCCTACCATCCATTGGCATTTTGTCGCTGATAGTTCACGGTGATTGTGGTCCTATACTTGGGGCGGACTGTATGCTACGGTAGCCTCCTATTCGTGTGCCGCTTGCTTACGTCACGGTCGTGGAACACACAGCGGTATTTACCGGACCGTGACTGTTCACGATCGGTGCGGGATGGCACATTCGTATTTTCGCCGTACATGCCTGATGCTGTGTAGCGTTGCCGGCGGACCGTGTGGAGTGTGCGTTATGGCCGCCATACCTACGGTGCGTGGTTTGTACATCGTCCTTTGCATCTCCTGTTTGCTATGGCCCTGTGGTACACTTTGGGACATTTGCGCTGCATCATTTTACGTCGCCACGTGCATAGCCACTGAGGAGATGTCGGTACTACTTTGTGGGTACTGCTGTACATCGCCTATGGTTCCTGTACTGTATGCCTCGCCTATTATTACACTCCGGCTGTGACATGTGACCTTCATACACAATTTATAGTGGCACACACATTACACTCACACAGCGGAACTCTCGACAACCTCTCCTCACACATACACATATTGCCCCCATGCCTCTCATCCTTCTATTGCGGAGTGGGAACACACACAGTAGTAATGTGAAACACATGGGCATAATGTGGAACACATAGTAATGGCATAGTGACAACTTCAGCTAAGTAGGTCATAGGTTGATTATGATATGATGATTTACTTACAGTGAAGAACCTTTAATGACTTACTATGAGTACATTGTATTTACCAGGATGTCATTTATATACATTCCTAACAATGGTTGTTTGAGAGACATTTTCAATGTGGAACTTGGAGGAACTGCGAGGAACATGCACTGTTTTACACCCCAGATGAAGTGCGTTCCTCATAATGTCGTACACTTCACTGGTATGCTTTCGCTTCGCACCGACGGTTGGACACAATACCTCGTTGGCGCATCGCGGTGGCGGCGTGTATCTCCGCACTCATGTCCTATGGATATGACACGCACATATGTAGGGTTGCCACCTTTTCAAATGGCCAAGGTGGGACATTTTGAAATACGTCGTCAGGTTTTGCATGCCAACACATACCCACGGCCAGTACAGAGGACAGCGATTCACTTTTTGACGGAATACAAAGCTGTAGCATTACAGTTGCTTATTCTGTTTATTATCATATTTAGATGTTTCTTCTACAAAATAACTGTTTTCTGCAACTGATAAGCGTAATTATGGGAAATGGTTTTGTCCTACAATCTCAGGACATTTGCCATTTTGTCATTGTTTTGCAGGACACAACTGCCCAAAGGTGGACTGTCCCTCTGGCGATGGGACAGGTGGTGACCCTACACATATCCGTTACTGTACCGTGGACGGTGACCATCCCGACAGCGGATATGTATTGCTGCAGGTTAACATTTCCATGGCTGGCGTTACCTGCCCTGCCCACCCTCCAGGATGATCGGGTTGTCGGTCACTATGTTTAATATGTGGTGATTTCGCGTCTTACTTATCTGTGACCTTGCATCCCTGGGTTCCATATTACCCTGTTGTCCTTTCTATCTGTGTATGCGTACATATATTTCTACATGTGTACTGATATGTATTTCGGTATCTGTGTATGCAAATGCGTACATGTGTGGTCGACTTGCGCCGATAGTGGCAGCATATGGCTCCTCCGTGTGCTGTTGAACCGGCGTCGCGTTGAGGTGTTGGCGTTCCATGCTCTGCTGACTATTGGGTGTGCAGTGTTTGGCGGTGCCTTTGTTGGAGTCACACATCGTCCGCGCATCACGGTACACATTACGGGCGGACATGTTTGTGTGGCGTCCATTTTACTGTGTGTGCAGGTCAGGAGGTGTCAGTCCATGGGGCCTACACTGTCAAAGTATGTGCTATCGTTCCCTCTTTGCCAGGGCGTAGGCATATTGATGCGCCTCTGTCTACCTACTGGGGCTGGCTCAGTGTGTCCGTGGCGGCCTGCGCCCTGTGCCTGTGCTTGCCCTGGCAGTTGTGGCGGGCTTGGTGGCCCTCGGCATTATGTCCCTGCAGCAGCTGTTTCCGCAGAATCATATTGTGTAGCATACAACATACTATGAATATGTGGGCACTTGTGCCTGGAGAGTACTGCAAGGCTCCACGGATGTATCCAAGCACGGAACCGTGATTTCAACATCGAACACACGCTCTATGATTATTCTCGTTTGTGCGTGTGCCTCATTATGGCGTTCTTGCATGTGTGTGTGTGCATTTCTGATGGGTGTCATCAACCACGGCTCCAGTCGCGTAGCCAGCATCCCCACAAGGTGACCTTGTGTGATGTCCCCACTGGCGAATACCTGATACAGCTGTGAGGCATGCCAGATATGGGAGTCGTGGTAGCTTCCAGGGCTGCCAGCACACACATCCATGATAATGCCCTGCGCATTGCACACGACCTGGCAATTGATGGAGGGTATCCCTTGCGGTTTATGTAGCGTCTACCCTGCTCCCCAGGTGGTGACTTGATTTCTATGTGCGTACAGTCTATCGCACCCAGGACCTCCGGGTATTGTGCCACACGGTGGAAGCGGCGCATATTGCTAGCCAACTCCTCCTGAGATGTGGGGAACTTTATGTGCTCATGGGCATGTGGTAACATGGCATCCAGGAACTGGTGTAGTACCCTGGATGCTGATGCCTGTGAGATGCCCATTATGTCCCGGTGGGCCTTTGGAAGGTACCTGTAGCCAGTATTCGCAAGCTCACACATACCTTTGTGTCCACTGGGATGGGCTCCCCTCTGTTGTCTCTTGTTCTCAGGCGGCCGGCACAGCTCCACTATTTGCTGTAGCGTGTCCCTGTCCACCCTGTAGCGCTCTACTATCTCCAGGTCTCGCAGCCCCTGGTAGGTCACCCTTGGTCTGAACACTCTCCTTCTCCTGTGAGGCCTATGGTAGTTGTCGGCACCACCCTCCGCAACTCCGTCTGTCTCTGCCACATACCTATGCATCACGGCCACGGCGGCACCCAGCATATACATGTTAAAAGTTCCCCGTCTGTTTACACCCTACGGTGCGGCGTTTGGGAAATCGCGCTGTGTGTTGTGCGCATTCACATTTAGTACTGTTGTGCTGTATACCCGGTGATGTCATTGGGTGTGTCTGTGCGGCCCTATCCATGGATTATTTCCGTGGTTTTACGCTTGCAGCTGCAACGGTACTGCCTGTAGTGTAACATTACAGTTGCCTGCATTGCCTTCGCCTGGCATCTTACATTACTGCATCCTGCACGCACATGGCATATGATGCATTTTATCTGCGGCCGCAGTTATGCTACATCTGTACTTGGCTGTGCTATTTCGGTTCTTTGCTCTTTGCATTTCTACTACATCCCTATTATCTTTGCTCTCATATGCCTCCCCTTTCCCGTTCTGCAGGAGTCTGCATGCAGACTTATCAGCTGCCGGCGTTTGCCCTTCCTGCATTGATTGGTGTTAATTGCTCGTTACGGATACATTTACACTGCTTCCGCATTTCCTCGTATTCTCCGCATTACCTTCCTATATCCCTGGTTGTTGCCGGTGAGGCCGTCACATGACTGGTTTCGGGATGGTAGTCATCCTCGTGCACATGCATTTATGCAGCGCATTCTGTACTGTCAGCGCATCTATTTCCTAACACGCCAGTCATGATGTTGTGATGTGCATTGTACAGCCCAGATTTGCTGTCCTCAATATCCTTCCTCCTACGGTGGCACACCCTGTGTGGTTGACATGTATCTGGTGTAGGCCACTCCTCGGTGTAGTACCGCTCGCCGTTTGCTCCATCCTTACGCTGGCGCCGTTTTGCGATTCACTATTATCTGCCTCATTTGCATGGAATTGACTACTAATACCTGGTTACGGCGCGGACACCGCCTCCACTCCTTGACAACCATTGCGCTGGGGTTGCAGCTTTACATACATACTATGGTGTGTGGTGGCTGTGCAGCTGATTTGTGTTCTAATGCTCTTTTCGGACATTATCATATTATTTCATTGCTTTACAACTTCTGTGCACACATCCGGGGTCTGCTGTTCTTTCTACGTGCGTGCCATTTATGTCATTTTTACATTTTGTGCATATTTTCTTTGGACATTCTCGGTGCCTTTCCACATTGGCATATTGCACCTATATGATACCTGACTTTGACAGCCTTCCGTTACTCCTCCGGTATGTTTGGGTAAATGTAAACCGTTTTTGGTTTACATTGCCGTGCTACTACCTTCGCCTCGCCGCCGTGGATCGCTATTGCCCTCATTTGCATGGTGCAATACCGCACACAGTGTGTTTTGCATACCTACGCTGGGGCGGAGGCGGTCGGCGCCGCCGGTAGTGCACGTGGAATTCATTCATACCTGAATCGCTCAGCAGCCATATTTGGCGTTATAACGCCAACGCTATGCGGGCGCCTGGCGCAAGGTTCATGAATCCCGGGGAAAATCTTTTCAATACCTGGAATAATATGTTTTTTTTACTATGGAAGAGAGACTTACAATTATTAAAATTATAATATTCCCCAAAATATTATATTTAATACAATCAATAATACTCCCACCTACAAAAATAATTATCAAGAAATTGAATACATTAATGTTAAATTTTCTATGGGCACCTAATAGACCTAGAATTGCATTAAAGAAACATACTAATAGCTGGTCTCAAGGGGGTATTTCTTTTCCAGACTTTAATTTATATACTATCTCTTCTATTATAAAAGTTATTACTTTATTAATAGACCAGTCATATGTTGCAAAATGGAAAGATTACTGGGAACTAATTAGTATTCACTTCATGAAAATCTCCTTAACACATAAAAATATGATTGTAAATAACTCCATGTTATGGTTACTAAAGGAATTTTGTACTTCACCTATTACACTTAAACATATAGTTAGTTACCCATTAAACATTATTATTAGCTATCGTAACTTTATATTTATGCATCCTAAATATAGGGAATGGAATTTTATTATATTTCCTATAATGTATACTCGGGATATGCTTTTGTCATCTGCTTCTGAAGGAAATCATTTAGCTACAGATAATGATCTAAAATACTGGTATCAGTTGATATCTGATAATAAAGTTAAAAATCTAGATTTCTTAAAACAAGAATTTGATCTAAGAGAAACTTGCTGGTTAGAGGTTCAGACCTTTAGACAACATCTCATTGATAAAATAGATTTAATGTCTATAACAGTTAAAGAATCTATCCCAACACTGATTGATTATTTGATATTAAATTTACAAAATAAAGTTTCTGATAAAGGTAAGCTTTCATATATACACAAAATTATCAGACAAGAAACTTTTTACTGTATAGATACCTACTGGAATTATTTCACTTCCATTAATGGTGACCCACCAAATCAACAAGATAAACAATATATATTGGAATCTGCCTATAAAACTACGTCTTCCATTATCCTGAGACTTTTTACATGGAAATTTCTACATAGATCCTTTTATACACCTTTGATGATGAATAAAATAAATAATAAATATAATCTATGTAAAAGATGTAATGTAGAAATTAATGCTGACTGGGCTCATATGTTTTATGACTGTATAAAATTGAAAGAATATTGGAAGTCAATTAATGAATTTTTGCAGGCTCTTTTTACAGATAATTTCATTATTTCTAAATCTCTTATATTATTCAACACACCTGTACCTCAAAGTGTTAAAAAGGTTAAGCTTCCCTTGTTATGGTCTATTCTAGCAGTGGCTAGAAAAATAATAACCAGAAATTGGATTTCAGATACACCTCCTTCGTTTAATGAATTTAAAAATGTTATGAATATAGTGTGCCATATGGAATTGAATACAATAAGGTCAAGAACTACTAGAAAAACATCTTATTATATTGTATGGGATAATTTACAAAACTTGTTAAAAAAATCTTAACTTCAATAGTATGGTATTTTAGTTTAATTAATTGATCTGATTGTAGTGGATGTCTTTGTAAATACTTTGGTTATTTCGTTGCATGTTATAATCATATCTATTTTAATTACTTGTATAAAATTGTTATGATATTTTTTGTATGTTAAAAACAATAAACTTGTTTTAAAAAAAAAAAAGAATGTAACTGGCATCCCCTAAAGTACCTAAGTCTTGATGACGCAGTTGAATATTTTAATGCTACCTTCCTGAGCACCCTCAATTACCATGCCTCCATAAGACTTTCCAGAACAAAAGCACAACCCTCCCCATGGCTACAGAAAATCACTAAGTCAGAAACGAAAAACCGGGATAAAGCCTGGGAGCACTGGTGCAAAACCAAAAACCCCTCAACTAGACAGAAATTCCTAGAACTACGCAATATAGTTAAAAAGCTAATAAAACAGGACAAATTCCAATACTACCATTCCCCCTAGACTCCACCCAACACAGCCCCAAACAATTCTGGTCCTGCATAAACTCCATCCTCCACCCAGGTAAAGTCAGTACCCCTCCTCCTAACATCCCTCACTCCTCCAAAAATATTGCTACCTCATTCAACAGACACTTCACACAAACCATACTATCACTAGCTAAACAACACAAGCCCCCTCCCCTCCAACCCACACCATCAACTAGTAATCTCCCCACTGCCTTCTCTTTTTCTCCTGTACCTACCTCCAACATAAAAAAAAACTCTTAACTAAACTTAAGACCACCAAATTAGCAGCAGACAACCTCCCAAGTGAATACCTACAAATTGCAGCTGATGCTCTGGAATACCCGGTATCCATCTTGATTAACCGATCTCTGTCAGAAAGTTACGTTCCCACACTGTGGAAAGTATCACATATAATTCCCCTCCACAAAGGCGGCCCCTCCACAAAACTAATCAATTACCGCCCCATAGCTATTCTCTCTCCAATCTCCAAAATACTAGAGAGATGCATACATTCTCAGGTCTCAGACTACCTCCTTACTAACAACCTCCTTTCCAATACTCAGCATGGTTTCCAACCAAACAATAGCATCACCACTGCCTTACTCTCCTTTACTAACACTATCCTTCCGCATACGAACAATGGCTATCTCTCTTCTGCTACTTTCCTAGACCTATCTAAAGCATTTGACATGGTCCCACACAAACAACACATCTCTTTCCTCAAAAACCTATCCTTCTCTCAATCAGTCACCAACTGGTTTCAGAGTTACCGGTCTGACTGCCAACAATCCATTGTATGGCAGAATGACATATCTCCCCAACTACCTGTCAACATAGGGGTTCCCCAAGGATCCACTCTTGTCCCCTACTCTTCTCTGTTTTCACCAATAATCTAGCCTGTGCCACCAAACATGGAACACTCATACAATATGCAGATGACTTAACCATCATCTGCTCAGCCCAGTCCCTACCCAAACTGCAAAAAGTCACACAGGAAGCCTTTTCCCCTTTTGAAACTTGGTTATCCCATGCCCAATTAATAGTCAACCCAAACAAAACTAAACAACTCATTTTCCAACCCACCAAACATACTCAAAACAACTCTCATTTTAACATCACAGCAAAAGACAACACCACTATATGCCCAACTGAACACACCAAATTGCTAGGAGTGGAAATAGACAATAAACTAAAATTTGACATTCACATATCCATGACCATAAAAAAAGTCTACAAAAAACTAGGAGCGTTATACAGAAATAAGCAACTTGAGCACACAGAGCTCTGAGAGAGGTACAAACTTCTAACACTCCTAGACCTGTGTATGCTAAAATATTAAACTTTCAGGATGTTAGCAAAATACTTTTTACTGCAAAAAAAAATAGTGGCTGTGGAAAAATAATAACATATCTCTGGCTCAGGATTTACCTCTGCAAGTCAGGCAAGCTAGACAGTCTTTATCTGCATACTGTAAATTTCTGATTGACAAACAAATTAAATTCCAAATGAAATACCCTAATGTGCTTACATTTATGTTGGATGGGATTAAATACTCTGTTTCTACTAAAAACGAGGCAAAAAACTTGTTTCTAAAAGTTTTTAAAGGTTTACCTGCATCAGAGGTTTGAAATAAACTTCCGTTGGGACTGGCATGCTCCTGAGGTCAGATCCATTGTGTACAATACTTCGAGGTCTAGGTAATCCTTTGTTTTCTTCTTAAATCGTTTAGGCCTCTGTAAAAGCAATAAAACTGTTTGTTTTCGATAGTCTGAGGTTCCTTTGGCCGTTTTCCGAATGTTTATGGCCTCTACGAACTATTTTCGTCGAGTTGTAAGCAGGAAATGCCTAGAATGCAGCCGAGAGTGTGGATTTTGATGCGACACTTCATGTGGTCCGGCTGTTAAAGCGGTCCCCCGTCGCAAGTATTATTAATGGTTTCCAGGCTTGAGAAACTGAGGAGAACTGACGTAACGTATTGATGTTCTTTGTAAAAGTGAATAACATTACAGTATATACTTTAAGCACATCATAACATATTTTTTTTGCTTTTTCTTTTAGCTTTGTACCAAATCTTGATTTTACACTAGTTACAGAAGGTGCAGGGTTTAGTAATGTTTATATGAATATAAATGTTAAGATAGTCATTATTGTGTTGTATAAATCTGATAATTAATGTTATTTTAGTCAAGAACTGAAATATGTAAATACAAAACTCCGATAATTCAATTATATAATTATAGGTATTAGTAGTTACAGGCATTGTGTTTGGTACAGGATTATAATATAGTATAATTTTTTTTTCTTCTCTCTAAAAGTGGTATATATATATATATATATATATATATATATATATATATATATATATATATATATATATAATGACTGAAACAAATGAGGTATTTGGGTTAGGAATAAATAGCTAATCAACTTATTAAAATTTTCCTTTTAATGGTAATAATACCTTCTAAAGTAGATTTGCTTAAATAATAGTTAGATCAAAAGCTGTAGATCAATGGCAGTGTTTGTTAGGAAATGTTTAGTTTAAACTTTGTCGTAGTTAAGTTAGAATATATAGGTTGCAAGTCTAGGAAATTTTTAAAATTGTATTATATGATGCTTTTAAATGTGTTTGTTTCTTTAACCCTTTTCATATTTTGTCTCATACAAGACCTATATATGTCCTGGTCCGGGGGTAAAGTGGGTAAGCACTGGTTTGTGATGGGATGTAGAAAATGCTTCCAGATTAGGTATATTATGCAGTTAGTACATATCTATTTTATATTTTCCCTCTTAAACTATTACTGTGCAGATAGACCTGTGTATGTGGGAGTTAGACTCATGGAACATTAAAGGGCTCCAGAACTTAAAGAAGAGGAAACTATTGCTACACATATTGTTACAGGATAAAGCACTGTTTGTATTTCTGCAAGAAACACATTTGATGAATGACCAATGGGCTGATATTAAAAAAAAGAACTGGATCAGAGAAGTAGTGGCATCAGAAGGTAAGACAAACAGTGCTGGGGTGGCTATAATTATTAAAAATCAATATAAAGACAAGATTCTAGATTCTGAAGCAGATAAAAATGGGTGATGGTGTTATGTTATTTTATCGAACGATGCATTTGATAAACCTTTTATACTTCTAAATATCTATGTGCCCTGCAATGACCAACAAAGCTTTATAACATCATTATATTCAATCTTAACACAATATGATGGTTATTATTTTATTGTGGGTGGGGACTGGAATACTTACCAAAATCCGAAATTGGATAGATCTTGTCCACAAAAAGCTTTTAATAAGCAGGCTGGATTAGCATTGAATGATTTTAAGGAAGATTTTCAATTATATGACCCCTTTCGTTATTCAAATAATATTAATAACACAAATAAGTATACCTTTTATTCACCATGCCATAAAATGTGGTCTAGAATAGATTTCTTCTTGATATCAAAATCATTAATTAATTTAGAACCTGTAGTTGTTACACATACTTGTTATCTATCAGATCACTCAAAAATTTCGTTAAGTTTTTCTAAAGATTTAAAAGACACAAGGCAGCAGAGAGGTTATAATTGGTCACTTAATCCAAATCTCTTAAATAAGAAGGATATAATAGATGAAATTGCAAAATACTTGAAAGACTTAATGGATAGGTTAAAGCATCAACAGCATACTCCTGATATCGAATGGGCGACAGTTAAAACTCAAATTAGAGGGTTCCTTTTGCAAAAAGCTTCATACTATAAGAAAATTCAAAACAGTGATATTCAAAAATTAGAAACAAAATTAAAGTTACTTGATCAAAAATTGATTCAGAACTTTAATGCCCAAACAGAGATGGAAATGTTTAAATGTCAAAGGGATCTCTTCTTACTTCAAAATAGTAGATTGACATTCCAGAAGCACAGGAGTATAGTGAGATATGCCAATAATGTTCAAATACCGTCAAAAGCATTGGCAAGGACCACTAATCAATCGAAAACAACTGTACATATATCGGAAATACAATTTAATAATACATTGTATTCTAAAACTGAGGATATTATTGATATTTTTGAAAAGATTTATGCCAAGGTATATGAGGGTCAAAATGATGGGTCTGTACATAAACATAATAAAAGATTTTTGCAAGCAATTAACTTTCCAAAATTAGAAGAAAGTCTCCAAAATGATCTGACTAAACCTATATCTGATGAAGAAGTAGTATATACCATTCAACATATAAAATCACATAAGTCACCAGGTCCTGATGGTCTGACAGTCGAATTTTATAAAGAGTTTGCTGATAGTTTTGGTAAAATACTTTCTTTTGTATTTAACTATATAATCAGAAACAAAATTAATGATCCTCATCTTAATGCGTCGAAAACCATCTTTATACATAAAGCTAATTCAGATCCCCAAAACCCCGACAATTATAGACCAATAGCATTAATAAATGTGGATATTAAAATTTTAACCTCTATTATAGCATCTATATTAAAAAAATCATGATTTATCTAATTTCTAAGGAACAGGCTGGATTTATGGCAACTAGACAAACTAGTGATAACACACTTACACTGCATAATATGATAGCTTATGCTAAACAGAATAACCTTAATATTTATGCCCTTATAATAGATGCACAGAAAGTGTTTGATAGGGTGGATATAAACTTTTTGTTTGATGTGTTACCATATTTTGATATATCCCAGGAATTTGTTCAGATGTTACAAATATTATATAGTAATCTGTATACTACACTATATATTAATAGAAGTTTTTCTAAAAGAATACAGATTAAAAATGGTACACGTCAGGGTTGCCCTTTGTCCCCTTTATTGTTTAACCTTTATCTTGAACCTTTATTTTTATATATTAAGCAAAATCTGTATCATAATGCTCTAATAATTTATAAAAACAAATGATTAATGTCAGCATTTGCTGATGATCTCATTATTTACTGTACAGCCCCAATTTCTTATACTGAGAAGATATTAAAGGCTATAAACAAATTTTCAGAAGTCTCTAATTACAAAATTAACTTGAAAAAAACTAGTATTTTCCCGTTAAGAACTCCTAAACCTTTTTCGTTATTGCCCTTGGTGGGGAAGGTAACATCTAAAGAAAATATCAAATATTTGGGTATTGGTTTCTCTACGGATAATAAAGATTTCTATAGTAATAATATTAAACTAGTTTGGGAACAAATAGTATCTGACTGTGGCAGATGGAAAAATCTACGATTACCGGTATTAGCAAAAGTGTCAATTGTGAAAATGAATATATTACCACGATTATTGTATATTTTTAGGTCTGCTCAAGAATCAATTTCGAAGACATTTTTTAAACAAATTCATAAAGATTTAGCTAAATTTATCTGGGAGCCAAAAAATACTAGAATATCGTATGATAAATTAATGACCCCAAAAAGCAGAGGAGGACTTGAGTTACTGAATTTTGAAGTATACTATCTAATTGTGAACTCCAATAGGATTTTAAGAATTGTTAATTACGATGTAACAAGTACGAAATGGATACCAACTTGGGTGGTCTTGAATTACAAGCATATTCTAGATCGGAATATAAATCCTAAAGCAATACCCTTTTTGGGAAAAAACATTTTGAAAGACTATGGGATTATGGAACACATTAAAACATTTGTGATATCTTTACAAAATTTATTTCAATCATTAGATCTGTTGCAATATATGATGGTTTTTCAACCCTTTCATAGGAATCCCAATTTGAAACTAAATAATCAGTTAACTGATCTTAGTAAATTCCCATTAATAGTTAATTTAACTCTGATCGATGTATTTAATAACCTTAATTTATCAGCTTCTCAAATTAGATAGGAATTGAACCTACCCAAGAACTATATTGTTATAATGAGACAAATCAGAGAACTTTCTCTAAGTTATTTTAAAAACTTTAAACCTGAAGATGGGATTGTGGGTAAATGCTCTGATCTGTGGCAAGCTCTCCAACAAAAGGTCAAATTTATAACAACAACAAATAAATTAATTAAAGACTTGAAATGCCAGGATAAAATTCTGTTATCAGGGAATTGGTGAAATAAAATGACAGTAATATATAATAATCATGTGTTAAAAGCGATTGATTTGACCATAAAATCGGTTTCTTTCCAAAAATTGATGTATACACAGTTGATGATCTGGAATAATGCATATTATATACGTCTTAGTTTACATAAATTTAATCCTAGAAAATCCCCAATTTGTCCATATTGCATAAATCAAATTGCTGATCTTCTTCATATGTTCTGGAGCTGCAAATGTATATATAAACTTTGGAACTCCCTTAGAATACAACTTCAGACGATGGGTTACCAAAGTACAACGTTATCATGGGAATTTACGATTCTACATATTCCTCCAAAAGAACTCTCTAGATCTCAAACTATTATATGTATAAATATTTTTTTGTTGATGAAGCTTTATATAGCTACAAATTGGTTAGAACCAGATAAGACATCATGGGATAATTTTAAACTTGTGGCGATAAGGCATATATTAGCACATAAATTACTCTTGAAACAAAATAACAAAAATATTAATAGCCCAAAAATCTGGGAACAGGTTTTTAATATTATACTAGCATAATACTGTTATTGTGAATGTATTAAGTATTGGTTATATATTTGGAGGGAATATTGTATTTGAATTGTGTATTATCTGTATTGACTCAAATTATTTCTATGGTCTTTCTTTTTTTTTTGGAATAATGACAATTTTCATAAGGAAGCATTTTATGTAGATATTGTATATATTTTTGATGGTAGGAGTAGTGAACTATGTGTTTGATTTCTATTGTGTATGGAAAATTATTTAACAATAAAAATTTATTATGGGAAAAAAAAAAAAAAAAAAAAGAAATAAGCAACTTCTCACCAAAGCAGCAAAGGTTTCAATAGCAAATTCCCACCTTATCTCCAACCTACTTTATGCCTCTCCAATATATACCAACCTAAGGCAATGCGATCTAAACAAGCTAGAGACCTGCTACAACAAAATTGCCATATTTGCCACAGGGGCATCCTACCGTAGTCACCACTGTCTCTCACTTGCTGAATTGGGCTGGCTTGAACTCTCTCTCCTCCTTCAATGGTATCAACTATCACGCACCCACAAACTAGTAAACCATCCACTAAATGTCCCATCCCTCCAGAATCTACTCCAACCTTCTTGCACCACCAGACCACTAAGATCCAGCAACAAAAATCACTTGCAGATCACTAAAGCCAATAACTCTGCTGGTGAAGCACTATTCTCTTGTGCCATAGCCAAATTATGGAACTCCCTACCACCCACAATTACCTCCATACCATCATGCACCCACTTCAAAACTTTACTAAAAGCGCTCCTAAAAACATGCTGGCTATGCCCTTGCAACTCCCACTCTATCACCCACCCCATCCAACTACTACCTCTCTTTTCACCCCACTAACTACCTTGATTATAGCAAGCTCAGATGCTCATAAGCCTAGTACTTTTTATACAGCAGGAACTTCTTATTGTAACATTTGTTAATGTATGTTATGTACTTCACAGATAAAGATTCTAGTTGTCTACTGATGTACTATGTTCTTCATCTGTAAATATGTTTGTAATTAATTTCTATGTTAAATTGTTAATTGCTATGTAATCCAATGTAACTACTGTCTGTTTATTTTAACTGTGGAGCTTTTCTCCCCAGGCCTCTGCTGAAAATGGACCTACGTCCAGTTGGGCACTCCCAGTCAACAAATATAAATAAATAAATAAATAAAAATAATGTGTTTTCAGAACTTTTGTCCTTCATCTTCTGCAATGTTGCATGTGCTCTATGGAGAAAAGAAAAAACAGGACTCTGCATTGAAAGAGTTCAGCTGATGTGGAAAATGCAACTTTTTCTTAGCTTTTCCAGTTAGTGATGTTTTGCAATGTCCTTTTGTTCTGTCAAAAGAAGACAGAAACATAGCTTTGCCATTTTTCCAATTAGTTAATCCACAACAAACATGGAATATGAATTAAATTTAGATATGTTATTAAACTTTCTGATGTCACTACAAAATGTATAGACCTATGAATCATGGGGACCAGTCCAAGTGATCTCTTCTTCTCATTTTGGAATGTGTCTATGCTCCAAGTTTAGTTATGTCTGAATTCTAAGAGGGAATGCCCAGCTGTGTGCCGAACTTATAGTGGCTGGTACCACTCACACTGAACCTGATGGTTAGTGGGATAAAGGTAAGGCAGAGCTGTATCAAGTGGGAGGGAAGTGGTTAGTCAAGGTTGAAGCAAGGGCAGAGCCAGCGCATTTGTAAGTGGGTTTTGAGTGTGATTTTGAATAGACTGTTGGGTTGCAATTTGGTTATGTAGGGGGGACTTTCTTCCATAGTTTAGAAATAGCACAAGAGAAGAGTGCTTCTCCAGCAGAGTTTTTGAGTTTGGAAGTGAGAGGTAGGTTTTTGTTGTTTGACCTTAGGGGTCTGAAAGTTGTTTAAGGGTGGAGTAGATTTTAGAGTGATGGAATATTTTGGGGATGGTTTATTAGTTTGTGGGACAGAGATAGTTGATTCAGGTGAAGAAGTTGGGGGAGTTCAAGCCAATCAAGTTCTTTGATTGAGTTGCAGTGATGGCTGCGATAGGTAGCCCCAGTTGCAAATTTTGAAATTTTGTTGTAGCAGGTTTCTAGTCTGTTTAGGTCAGTTTGTCTAAGGTTAGTAAAGATGGGAGAGGCATAGAGCAGGGTTAAGATTAGCTGCGAGTTGACAATAGCAATTTTGGCTGTTCTCGTTAGGTATTTTTTATGTACTTTTTTATGGTGGTTGAAATATGGAGATCAAATTTTAGTTTGTTGTCGATTACCACACCTAGAAGTTTGGTGTGGGCAGATGGGTAAATGCTGGTATTGTTTTTGGCCTGAATAGTGAAGAGGGAGGTGGACTGTATAATTTTAGAGTGTTGAAAGATCAGGATTTTGGTTTTGTTATGGTTTAATAGAAGTTGGACATTGGAGAGCCAACTTTCAATGGATGAAAATGAGTCTTGTGTGATAGAGTGAAGTTCTTGTAAGGTGGGGGCTGAGCAGATGAGAGTGGAATCATCTGCATATTGTAAGAGTGTGGCATGTTTGGTGGATGTGTGAAGGTTGTTGATGAAGGAAAATAGTAGGGGACCAAGGATGGAGCCTTGGGGGACCCCGAGAGAGACTGGTAGGTGAGTGGATAGTTGATCTTTCCACACAACTGATTGCTGATGGCCAGTGAGGTAGCTGCGGAACCAATTGGTGGCTGAGGTTGAGAAGGAAAGATCAGTTAGAACAGAGAGAAGAATGTTATGAGATACCATATCAAAGACCTTTGACAGGTCAAGAAATATAGCAGAAGAGAACAAGCCATTGTTTTTATGATGCAGGATTGTGTCAGTGAAGTTGAGTAGGGCACTGGTCATGCTATGGAATGGCCTGAAGCCATGTTGGGTTTTGGAGAGGAGGTTGTTGGTTAATAGAAAGTTTAGTACTTGGGAAATGATGCATTTTTCAAGTATTTTATAGAGCGGGGAGAGGATGGCAATGGGGCGATAGTTTGATAGGTCTGTGGAGGTTCCACTTTTATGAAGGGGAAAGATGTGTGAGATCTTTCAGAGTAGGGACATTGTTTTCTGCTATGGAGCGGTTGACTAAGATAGACATTGGATAGGATAGGCTGTATGCTGCTGTTTTTAGGTATTCTGAGGGAAGGTTGTCAGCTGTGAGTTTAGTGGGCTTAAGTTTGGTCTGGGTTTTTTTTATATAGGCAGTGGGTACAGAGGAGAAAGTGAAGGATGGGGGGGTCTTGTTGGAGATGGGGCAGATGGACCAGTGGAGGAGGAGAGTTGTTGTTTGGTGAGTGACAGGATGGTTTCAGTGAAGTGTGTGTTGAAGGTGTCAGCAATATTGCTGGTGGAGGGAGGAACGATTGGTGGGGGGGTGCCTAGTTTACCTGGGTGGAGCACAGCCTTTATTGCGGACCAGAATTTCTTGAGATTGAGATTTGTGGAGTTTAGGGTGGACTGATAGTAGTGGGCTTTGTCTGTTTTAATATCCTTTTTTACTTTGTTGCATAATTCAAGGAAGGATTGCCTGGCATAGGGGGGTTTTGTTTGATGCCATATTTTCCATGCTTTGTCCCTGACTTTAATTAGTTTACGTGTGGTTTTCTGTAGCCAGGGGGTGGTTTTAGTTTTGACTCTGGTATATCTAAGGGAGGCATGGGTGTTGAGAATGCTGAGGAAAGTGGACTTGAAGAAATGGGTGGCTTCGTCTAGATTAAGATATTTTAGTGGTGACCAGTTGCAGTTAAGGTGAGAAGTATTAAAGGAGTCAGGGTTAAAGTTTGCTGTGTTGCAGATCTGTTTATGGATAATTTGACTGGATTTGATGACGTGGTGTTTTAGGAGGAATATAGGGGTATGATCACTGAGGCTATCAGGCAGACAGCCTGCAGTATAGGAGTGGGGGTCTTTGTTGACCAGTATACAGTCTAGGATAGTGTGGTTGTTAGGGTTCTTATTTATACGGGTTGGAGAAAGTATTAGCTGGGAAAAGCTATGTAGATTTAGATGAATGGTTGGGTGGTCACTGTTGCAGGCTAGGCAGTTAGTGTTAAAATCACTGAGAATGATTGTTTCTTGGGGAAGGGAGAGATTGGACCAGTTTAGTAGATTTTCAATGACAGGAGTGTTCTGGGGGAACATAGCATCCAATAATGTTTAAGGTTTTATTAGGGTTAAGTCTGAGGTTAGTGTATAATATTTCTTCTTTACCAATCAGGGTGGGGGGGGGGCTGATTTATTGACAGTTTGAATGTTAAGGTGATTTTTAAACATGAGAGCTATACTGCCCCTTTTCTTTGTTAGTCTATCTGAGTGGAGGATGTTGTACCCAGGGGTGAGAATTTCCTCACTTTTGATGTGGGGCTTCAGCCAGGTTTCAGTTAGCAGTAGAATGTCTGGGGAGTATGTTTTTATGATGGCATGTAAGTCTTGGGATTTGTTGCAAACACTTCTAATGTTTAGGCACATTAAGAGGAGATCAGATGAATTTTTGTTGGTAGTTATAAGAGAGAGATGAGGGGTGTCATGTATGAGGTTAGAGGTGCGGTTAGGGGAGGTAGAGCCTGGGTTAGGGTGGATATCACCGCTGCAGGTTAATTTAGCAAAATGGACTAGCATGAGTTTAGTGTAGGCAGACAGGAGTTTGTCTAATTTTTGGCTATTTTTTTGCTTGGGTGTGGATGGTATTTTGGGCAGAATTGTTGGGATGTGGTTACTAGTGGATGGGGAGGTGTAGTTGCAGAGTGGGTGGTGGAATGGGGGGATGGGATTGTTGAGTGAAAATGATTGGGTAAGTTGAGGTTGGTGGTCTGATAAGATGTTAAGTGGGAGAGGAGAATGCAGGTAAGGAAAGTGAGAGAGTGGAGTAGCAGCATTGTAGCTGCACTGATTGTGTGAATGAGTGTGGGAAGACAGGAAAGGGGTGGCGTGGAGTCAGAGTACTTGGCTGGTTGGCTGGAATGAAATGTGGAAGTGGCATAGTTAGAAATAAATTTAGTAGTAGTAGGGGCGGGTGCAATTTGGGGGCAGGGAGGGGTGCGTAGTGAGCCCGTGCAAAGCACAGGTGGACGGAGTGGGGCTAACTCCCAACCAAAGAATAGTCAGGTAAGTGAGTGCACTGTAGAGGACTTTAGGTGTTTTTTATTATTAAACACACAATACCTTCCTTTGTTCCCCTTTTATATTTTCCTTTTTCTTAAAACACTTCTTTTGCTTAGCACCCGTTGAACAAGTAAAAGTAGGGAAATAAGATGCAGTTAGCCAATTTTTAGGTACTAGAGCAAGAGGGAGTTTCAGCAGAGTGGAGTGGAAAGAGAAGGGCTCCCTAGCATTGGCCCAATCGAGTGCGCACAGCTCTAAGCAAATTAATTAACTACATTAGACACGTACATTTTGTTCTTTTTTTTTTTTAGGTAAAGTTCTTTGCCATGGTTTGGGTCCTGCTGTGATACTGGCAGTTAAGGTAATGATCTGAAGATAGTAGGAGAGTTGAGGCAGGTAGGTCAGGCAATAGATATTATTCAATTTTGTTCTTTTGTTTTTTTTTAGGTAAAGTTCTTTGCCATGGTTTGGGTCCCGTTGTGATACTGGTAGTTAAGGTAGTGATCCCGAAGATAGAAGGAGAGTTGGGGCAGGTAGGTCGGACAGTAGATATAATTCAATGGGTTGTACACTCAAGTCAGGAACGCTGATTTTTGATTTCACTGATAGTTTTCCCAGTTAATGGGAGGGTAGTTGAAATCACCCAGTATTAGGGTGTTTGGTTGTATCTTATTATTTTCCAGTATGTTTAGAAAGGTGTAGTGAGAATCTTGGGGCATGGTGAGGAATCTGTAGCAAGATACAATTTGGATTGCAGTCTTACCTAGGGTTAGTTGCACCTGGAGAATTTCAGATGCATTGTGTTGGGCAACTAGCCTGGAGGGGTGAATATCCTTGGTGAATATGGACACTCCTCCACCTTTAGTGTCTCTGTCTTGGTTTTGTGGTCGAAATATGTGGTAAGAGTTGTAGCCTGGTATTGCAGGGGTGCTCTCTGGACCCTTGAACCAGGTCTCAATTGCTGCACAGATATCGATGTTCTCTATTTTTAGGAGTGACTCGAGAGAGTGTATTTTGAGGTTTAGACTTCTAGGATTGAGTAGCATTACCTTCAGATTTTGCCTGCTTGTATCTGTTACAGTGGTGGTTTTGTCCTTTGAACCTTGCCTAAAAAAGACACTATAGGGGTGGCAAGAGCTTTAGCCAGTAACCTGAATCCCAGGGGTGACAGGTGCAGACCATATGTGGCAAAGCATCGTGGTTTGTCGATAATGTCTTCCCTGACAGACAGATACTGGATCCCCTTTGCATGACACCAGAAGCTTAGCCAATTGTTGAAGTCAATCATTTTGTGCTTATCCTGTTGTATCATTCTGGGCGAAGGCAGGATTCTACTCAGGGCTAGGGTCATACCTGCCTGGGCCTCATGATCCAAGAGCTCTTCCATGTCTCTTTTCATGTAGTCCAGGGAGGTACGTCTCAAGTCATTCGGCAAACATTGACAATGGCAGAGTCATATTTGTACTTGTTGTGATGTGACTTGAGTGCATGCATTATGTGGCGGATCCTGGCACCCAACAGGCAGCTGACTGTAATTTTCTCCTTGTTCAGCCGGGTGAGTGGGACATCAGTGTGCCTGACTATAGAGTCACCTATGACTAAAGTGTTGGGTACATTGCCTTGCCTTAGGGGCTGTTGCTGGATGGCACACTGGTGTTTTGAGCTATGTGTCACTTTGGTTGTGACTGTGTTTGTTTGCGTTTCAGCTTCGGAGGTCCTTGTTGCTTGGGCAGGTTAATGTTAAGGGCCTTCGCATATGTGAGTTTGGTGTTGCTATGTGTGGGTGTTGATGGTGTGGGTTTTGAAGGGCTATCAGTTGCTTGAGGTGTAGTGCAGGTGTTAACCTTCTCCTCTTGACTGTCTAGCACAATCTTGGCTGGAGAGAGATTTGCTTCCAGTTTGGCTATGTAAGTGCATCTCTCTTGTAGTAGGGAAGACTGCTTGGATTCACAGACTTGACATACGTGAATGCTACAATTGCATAACTTTTTTTCATATTTTCATACAAACCCTGTCAAGGTATGTGATGTCAATTTACAAATAAATATTTAAAAAATTATGATGGTTTATATTTCAGATAACATTTCATGATGTATGCAGTTTGTCTATTGCTGCTATTGCTGTTGTTATAGAAGGTGTAGCAGTTTTTCTTTGAAGTATCCTCAGCTAATGTTACATGCCTTTATAGAAACAATTGTTTGAGAATTCAAACGTGAGAAAAACATTTTTATATGAGTAGTAGCAATGATAAGGTTACATTTTACATCAACTGCTATTTAAATCCTTTTCTATATGCCTCACAAATGGGAACATTTTTAAATACCCATTTCATTCATTTGTTAATGCTGATATCTATTTCTGAGTTATACATTCTTTTCATTCTTAACAGGTTTGTCATTGCATTTTATTATTTTTGTTTGGGGGCACTTTATACTTATGTATAGATTAATTTCTTTTACTGATGCCTACATGCATTTATATTTGTTTTGTTGCCAGTCACTTTGCTTATTTTTCTGACACTTATTTGTTTGTATTCTTTTTCATCTTATGCAGGGGTATGGCTACAAATAAAACTGGGCTATGTAAACTTGTATTCCCAGATGCTGAGAATGGGGTAATAGTGCAGGCACTCTATTAACATGAATCACATCTCTTACTGAAGGTTTTAGCTTACAAACCTTTCTGTGACTACAACTGCTTGCAGGTGGTCAGTGATGTCACTGTTGTGGATGGCCATGGCCATGACTATATCCAAATCAGACATGGACCCAGTGACATACATTAAGAATGCCAAGAACAGAGCAACTGCTATAGTATGAGAACAGACGGCTGCTGGTGATAGTCCTGCTACCAAATCACCTAAGATCCCTCTTTCCATCTCCAATTTTGTTGTCTGGGAACTTCTGGTTCTATAACCACCTGCAAATGGCATGGCTGTAGCTTTTTTTCTAGTACTACAGTATTTAATTTCTCTTGAAGTCTACTTTAATTCTTCTTTTAATTGTACTTGCATATATTATTGCTTAACTCAGGGTAATGTAGTATAAATCTAATCATTGCGTTTTATTCCTTTAACCACAGATGAGCCTGCCACCAGCCCTGAAGAACTCCTGTTGCCATGTGTCAGAGTACTGGTAGCCTCTAATGATGATTGTGGTGATGAAGAGGCAGAATCAATGGTTTCAGGGGATCTATCTGACACTGTGGTTCCTGATCCCACATCCCCTGCCCAGACTTTGGACACATGATATGAAACCATCTAAGATGGGACAGGTTGGGGCTGACACGGACGATCAGGATAGTGTAATTCCTCTAGTTGCAGAGCTGGAAGAGTCTCCCATTAGCCCTTTTCAGGGTGTAGTACCACACGAGGATTTTGGTAGAGGTGCTCAAAGGAAGTCTCTTTTCTGCACTGCCCTTGATGTTCATAGGCAGGTAGGTAAATACTAGGCTATCAGTCTGCAGACTGTTACAATCCTAGCCATTTACCAGGGTTAGAATCAAACCCTGTACATTTTATCTGTGAGGTAAAGACCTTAACCATTATGCCAACCCTATATGGTGTGTTAGGAGTGCCTAGCAACATATGTGTAGGTCCATCATGGAGATACAGGCACATTCCACAAGGGCCTTAGAAGAGATAATCAGAGTACTGCATGTTGTGTATTCTGATGCGCAAGACTGCCTGAATGATGCGGGGGACTCCTTAGAACAGATAAATGACACACTGGACTGTGAAATGTCTGTAATGAAATGTCTGTTGTGGGAAGGTCCGCATTCATGTGGCTGCAGAACCACTATTTCCTCAGGGGTTAGCCAACATGGCCATGCCAGATCCTGCTCCTATAGTGACACAATGTCAACTGCTCCATCAGTAATTGGGATGTCCACACCCAGACATGGTAGACCACATGCTCATGGTCATGGGAGTAGTCATGATGGGGGCTCATCCAGCAAACATCATTCACATTCTGGTAGCACCCCCAACATTTAGCCAAGGTCATGGAACTAGGGGTGCAACTCCTGGTAGAGGTAATTCTCATGGTCGGGGGTGCCAGTGATGAACTGAATCCTCTACCATGCATGGCTAACACCTGTCCAGAATGCCAAGTCATAGTGACAGCACAGTTTACTATTAGAATGTACGCATATGTGGTTGACATTACAAATAGAGATTTTGGTACAGTGCAGATTGGGACATTTATCCTCTTTGTCACTGTGGTGTGATCTTGGAGTTGGCATATATAATGTTCAGGGGGTGTGGGGGGAGCAGCCCTCCATGGGGGGGTGCTGGGGGGGGGGCTTGGCCCGCTGCAAAAACAGGAATTTCAGTGATGTGCAATACTGAACTGTGCATGTTCATACTGCAGTGACAGCAGGTATAATAAATCAATGATCTTGAAAAATGCTGAATTCTATATCTTCAGTGTTCCCATTTGACATTGTAACCTAATTAATATGCAGTATATCTGCATTATGGCTTGGAATTTTAACCACATTACATTCTGACTTTTGCACTTTTGATAGTAAACCTGACAGCAAAAGTGATTTGATTATATTCATGCAGACCCACACACGCACATAATAAAACTCATCTTGGCCATACCACCTCACACACACACTACTTATGTAAACATTACTACAGAATGATTTACATCTCTTGCTACTGGCCCTGGCACTGGATTATTGCTTATATGCTGATTTTACACTCATACACACTCACTTCTTTGGTTCCAGGCTTGCCCTCCTGTAACCTCCCAGCCCCCCCCTTTTGCAAGTGTTGATGACTGTGCTCTGCCATTTGCAGATTTCTTTCTGACTCAGGGTTGCTTATGTCTGATATACAGATTGGATAACAGATGCCTGCTTTATTCAAATGTATAGTATTGTTTTTTTTCTGCTCAAGTTAAAATGATTGTTGTGGATTTTTTGATTCTCGTAGCATTTGTACTACTATTTTAGTAATGCACTTCTACTAGTTAGTAAGTAGTACTTGCTCAGCACCTTATACAAATGATGCTAAGATTTTCCTGATCACTGCTGGGGTGTCTACCACGGGCACCTTTAATCTGTGATGCACATTATTGGGCAGATTCCCATTTATGTTGTATATATCTTTCCTGAGTTATTGTTGAATTTCCTGTGCTCTTGAGACATGCTTCATCTTAACGACATACAGTACTTGCATATGAAAATGATCATTTATATCTCTTCTTTACAGGTTTATCACTTACCTTGCCTAGTGTTGCTGCTACAAGCTTTGTCTTCTGGGACTGACTCTGATTGATGCTCATGAAAAACAACCCATTATATGGGTAAGTAAAGGTTAAGAATTTTACATGCATCACTTTAATTATCAGTATGTGTTTATTTTCTTTGGTTTCCACTTATATAGTGAGTGTGCATGCTGTCCTCTGAATATTGGCTAGGGCATAGCATGTTATGCATGCTTACATCTACCAGGATCATCCACTGCTGCTGGTTCTTCCTCAGACACCTTACATGCTTCTGCTGGCCCTGCTGGCCCTGCCTGTGGTGCTGGGAACTGTGGTCTCTGGCCTTGTTATCCTTTTTGCAGCTGTTTGAGGACAATTATATTGTGCAACATGGCACAGACTGTCAGTATTTTGGCTGAAGTGCTTGGCCATACTTATACACCAGAACCTTGATTTCAGAAAGCCAAATACACATTCTATAATATTCCTAGTTTGAGTGAGTGGATCATTGTATTCTTGCAGTGGAGTTGTGTAGGTTTCTCATAGGTGTCATGAGCCAAGATCCTAGTGCATAAGCTGCACCCTCACTAGATGCACTTGTGAAAAGTCACCCCTAGCAAACCTTACATACAGTTCACAAGTGTGCCATATGCGTGAGTTGTGAAAACTACCAGGGGTATCTGCACATACACTGTAGATGATCCCCTGGGCATCTCATGGGCTTTGCAGACCACCTGACAGTTCATAGAGTGATATCCTTTCCTGCTGATGTACCTCATTTCTTGTTCAGCAGGTGAGGTTTTATTTAAATATGTCTGCAGTCTATTGCCACAGAACCTCCGGGAAGTCTGCTATGGCATAGTAATGGGATAGTTGGAAACCAGATATGATCCCTAGCATGCATTTAGAAATCAATGTAATTTTTTTGAGGCTGAGGTCTGTGATACCCCCAATATATTCCTTGTGCATCTCTGAAATGTAAGGCTACATATAATCCATGATTTTCCTGGTTCTACAGGTGAAGGTGGTCCCCTGGCCACTCTGTAGCTGTTTCTGTATCATGAAGTCCATGGTAAGTCAAACATGGTCTGAACAGTTTTCTCCTTCTAGGTCAAGGTCTGGCAGCAGCAGCATCTTTTCTTAAAACCTGTGGCACATGCAGGTTAAAGATAGCAGCAGCAACCCCTAACATTTATTTCTAAGTGTATTCATTCCTGTATTCCAAAGGGTATTGGAATTCAGGGCTAGGGAGTGCAGCATGTCCACGCATGCTTTATATCTTCCTAAATTGCTCTACTATGTCTAAATTCTTCATTAGGATATAATTCATTCACTTATGCCTTTATTAGCATAGTCTGCCACTTAGCTTTGTTTTAGGATTCTGCACAGCATACAACACTACTTAATAAATACCAAACAGTAAGCTTGATGCTGCATGATGATACAGCATGTGCTTAGAGCAAAGTGTAGGCATTCAAGAATCTGGCAACATATATTTTTTCTTACTCATTAAAGTAAGTTAATACCCACCATATAAATTTGTTTTTGTGGTTATTATACCTTAAGGGCATCACCTTATTTTCTTTTTTTTTCAGATTAAAACCCTGCAGCCACTTCACTTCCCAAACAATCAACTTCCATAAGTGCTTCTCCATTCTCCTGATCTCCTGATCTAACAATGAATCCTACACCTTGGTATCAACAGCAAAAGATTAACTTAATTTCCATTTCAGTAGCTAATATAAAGTAAACAGAATTAGCGCTGATACTGACTTCTCT
The DNA here is from genome assembly GCF_019279795.1 of Protopterus annectens. Taxonomy (NCBI): domain Eukaryota; kingdom Metazoa; phylum Chordata; order Ceratodontiformes; family Protopteridae; genus Protopterus; species Protopterus annectens. Next base: position 1,549,784,680 of record NC_056746.1, on the reverse strand, counting down.
GGCACGTCACATGCTACCAGCCTGTCCACTAACATACTACCTCACTGTCAACCTCTTCCATATATTCTACAGTCATCTTTCTCCCCACTTAAGCAGTGCCTTCCATCATTAAGGGCCTTTTAACATGCTTACTTAGAGTTTGTTGCAGATCTACCAAAGGTTTTCCTAAGATCCATAAGCACTACATTCAGCAGAAAACCCTTATGCAATTCTTGTTTGCCCATGTTATAAAAATGTTATACAATGTCAAGAAATAACCCCCCCCCCCCCCATAAAAATAGGCTAGTTAGAGTAGCATTGTTGTGCATTTGGTTCTATTGTAGGTTCATAGATTGAAAGGTAAGTATTAGGTTAAAAATAAAAAAAAGTGTTTGTAGTGCCCAGACTTGAAACTAGTAAACTGTATGAAAGCACCAGAGACCAGCAGATCCAAAAAAAAAGACACTTTATTCCAAACTACAAATGAACACACAGCAGATTTCACTAGTGTTATGTGCTGTGTGTTCATTTGTAGTTTGGAATAAAGTGTCTTTTTTTTTGGATCTGCTAGTCTTAAGTATTAGGTTAACTGCCCTTGCACACCATTTTAAGCCTAGCCAATTTCCCCTTTTGTGCTTGAAATAACCTATGCCATTTGGTTATAAATTAGACTTACCCATTCCATGATCGATAATTATATATTAACCTTAAGGAGAATAACTGGGATTATACCATAGATAATTTGAGGGACCCATGTACGGTAAAAGCATTTAGGAGCTACCTCTGTCCATTAGTAGTACAGGGGCAACCCTGGTGTAAATTTTCTGTTTCCCATCCAGAATGGGATGAACTTTGTTTCACATGGACATGAAGTCTGTTCCAGCACAACGGTATTCTCTGTGAGATATACCTATCCCTGCAAACTATTCAGAAGAGGTTTAGATCCCCAGACTGAGTATTTCTGATTACATTTGATTTGCTGGTGTGCAGTAAATCCATCAGTATTGGGTCATATAATGCCTTATATGCCAGATACAGGTCATCTCTTAGCAGTCTGTAGTTTACAGAACAACAGGGCTTTGAGCTGGTTCATGTAGGACATGTTTCGGCCTTGTATCCTTTTAGTAAAGTATCTCTGTGGGCATTCCAGTTGTTACATGTATCTAGATAGACAGAAGCCAAATATAAATCAGCTAAAACTCATTGGATGCAATAATACATGTAATTCTCAAGATTTCAGAAATGCTATTGCTAAACTTAGCAAGGAAACTTGGTCGCTAATCAAATCAATCAAAGCTCAGTATGAGGAAAAAATAACCACTCAGGCAAAATACAACCATAAAGCCTTCTTTAACTAAAGTAAAAAACCGCTGTGCAGAGCTAATAGTAAATTATATCACATACACATACCCTATGGACATAGCAAATTGATTATCAGATAAATTTAACTCTAACTACATCGCCTTCCCTTATATTTCCAGATAACATTCCCACATCTATACCCCCCGAATCTTCCAAGAACAATATCTAAAAACACATTCAAAGACCCAAGATCACTGCTTCTATATGAGCAGTTAACATATCAGGCTGCCTACTTGCCAGTCTGAAACAGGACCCGCCAAGACTTCTACAAAGGCTACTAAGTATTAGCCTCCAAACAGGCTTTGTGTCAGACAAATGGAGGGCAGCAACAGTCATCCCTCTACACAAAGGTGGGGCATCAATGGACTTGGGTAATTATAATCTTGTAAGTCTAGTCAGCCTCATCAATAAGGCTATGATGAGGATAATTATAGAATTAATGAATAAAGACACAGGTAACCTATAAACTATTGACCCAAGCCATTTTGGTTCTGTCAAGGGCAGATCCTGCCTGCTTACATTGGTTGACTTCTTCAAATGGTTACTGAAGCAATGGATGAGGGAAAATTGCATCTCTACACCTCACAAAGGTGTTCAGCACCATCCCACCCTGGATATTGTTGATAAACTGTCCCAGCTAAAAGTAAATCCTTATGTAATTCATTGACTTGCAAACTGGTTCACAAACAAAACCCTAGAAAGTTAAAGTGGGCAGCCCTACCTCCTACAAAAGTCCTTCCACTAGTGGTGTATTCCACTGTTCAGTCCTTGGGCCATTCCTCTTTGGCATTTACTTTTTGGAGGTCAAAGATAATTTTAACAGTTAATGGCTGACCAAGTTTTCAGATGATTTTAAACTCAGTGTGCCATCATAAGCTTTCCAGAAGACAACATAACCCTCTAAAAGGGCCTTTCCCAAACAAATAGCCGATGCCATAACCACAGACTAAAACTAAATCCTAAAAAAAAATGTATAACAGTCTCTTTCAGCAAGCATGATACTCCCTATAACTATCACATTGACAACACAACTCTGAAAATTGATCCAGTAGTTAGGGACCTGGGAACATAACTGGACAACAAAGTGCCCTTTAATCACCATGTATCCACTGTTGTAAGAACATTCTTTTTCATTGTCAAGATTATTAGTAAGGGTACGGTGTCTAAGTCCAGTAATAATTCCACTGTATTCAGCAATTATTAGGCCAGTCATTGAGCATAATGTCCCCTTTGATATGCACCTATCCAAATACTTAATGTAGCTTGAATAACTGCAATACTTTCTCAACAAGAAAATTAAGGCCCTAAACCAAAAATCTACTCTGACCAACTCAAACCCTTGTTGCTTTTCTCTGTATTATAAAGGCTACTGAGGGATGATCTCTGCCTCACATAGAAAACCTCAACAGACTCCATCCTCTGAGGTCTGCTGAAAATCTGCAAGTCCAGTGGTGGCATAGATACCTGCGCATGACATCATACACCATAAATAGAACATATTGTAGGGGATATATATATATATATATATATATATATATATATATATATATATATATATAGATCATAGATGTCACTCGTCTAGTCAGGACACAATAGACGAGACTTCGTGGGTTCTGTTCAAGCAGCTTTATTATGTACAAACACATCAGGATTGTGACTTAATACTTTAACTTAGGTAAACTTATAAACAAACTAGCTATTACATTCATACATGTTCAGTCTCTGGCTGCTGTCTCAAGATGGCACTGAGTATAGCACATGCTCACTATTTATATAAAGTCACGTTCAGTCCTTGAAATGCTTCTTAAAGACACAGCGCACACACTCTGTTCTACAATAGAGAATACTGCCTCTTTGGAATCATCTTTTTCTCCATATAAAGAGAGTACTTGCCTTATAGTTTTCAAATGTAATCTGGATGAACGGATGGGAAAGTACAAATTCACCCTTGTTTATTACTCTTTTTCCTTATGGATAGGGTTAACATGTAAATGAACTGCCCAGCTCTGGGTTATTTGTGCTTAAGTTACAAAGGTTAAAATGTTCATGGGAATGCAGGGTTAGCATACCCCCTCAATGTCATAGCACAAGAAATATGGAGAAAGACAAAAGTAATGGCGGTACAAATGCCCCAAAATAGGGACAGATGTTAAATATTCCACTTATATATAGACTTAGAAAGTTGTTAGAATAACAAGATTTGTGTTAGCATGCATTTTATGAAGGATATGAAGTCTGAAACTCAAATGCACGTCATTATTTAGTCATTTCAATCCTCTATGTTTTGCCAGAAAAAAAAAATTGTTTGAGGAACAAACCAAAAATATGAGTCAAAAATCTAGACAGTTGAAAATATGGACAGTAGAGAGGTATGAACAGGTTTCTAAACATCCTCATGGATCAATAACCTAGTAAGTCTCTATGAATGCACGTCTAAATTAATGCATGATGTGAGGTGTCCAGTTCTTTAAGATGAAACAGCTGAGGGCCTCTATATACCAGTCTCAGACAGCTGAGCTAGCTAAGCATTTTAACAAATTCCTAAAAGTCCTTATTGAGGAAAGTTGTACAAGAGGGTGGCAAAAACTAGTGGCAACTATTTCCGTCTCTATTTTGCTGTCATGGAAGTAATTCAGTCGTTAGCTAGATTCACAAAATTTAAACTATTTACATGGCAGGCAACCTCAGTAGTTGCAAGATAGTCAACAAAACATGTGAAGAGGAAAGCCTCCCTGAAAAGTGTGATAGAGCACTCTACTGACTTCCAAGAAAGGTTATAGACACTGCAATTCACAACAGAAGACATAAGAAAAAATGTTCATCTGAGTGAGCTCGTAGCAGAGAACAGAATGCCTTTCTTTGTGCCCACTTCTGAAGATAAGTTTACAGCAAAGTGGCAAGAACATTTTTTTTGATCTCACAGATAAAATAAGTGAAGTAAACTATGTTATGAAAAAAAAATCAGAGAAAATACATCACATAAATCCTCTAATGTCTTGGAAAGAATCTAAACTCTCTGTAATTAGTCTGATTGCCATGGAAGGCAAGTTTCCTAAAAAGGCTTCTGAAATTCAAACCAGTAAAACCTTGTCAGTTTTTCAGAAACAAACAAAAAAAAAGAATTTTTAATTAGAAGCAGGAACATACACTCAGAGTTACCTGGTAGGACCTTATTAATCTAGTGCAATACTGAAACTTTGGTGAAAAAGTAAATCTAAAACCATACTAGATACTGCAATCCAAGGAGTTAAGGAGCAGGGTCTGAAAATGCCAAAACTAGGGGTTATTGAAGAATCCTAGTGTAAGTGGAATAACCCTCATTATATTGGTCTCCAAGACTAATAGGTCTCTAAGGTTTTGTAATGATGTCTGAAAAGTAAATATATCATTTGGAGACTTGATTCTTACACTGTATCCTGAGTGGAGGTACTAGTTAAATAAGGCAAAATTTCTGGCTACTTTGGATTTAACAAAGGGATATAGATGAATTCCATTAGCCACTGAAGTCAGCGAGAAAATGTTATTTTCCCCATCAGATGGCCTCTCTTGACTAAACAGTTATGACACTTTGGGTTCATTCAGAAACAGCAAACTTTCAGAGGCTAATTGATATGGTCTTTATACTGCACATCATGCATTATGTGGATTATATTAACATTATAGTCATCATCTCAAAAGACTCTGAAATCCATCTCCTGAAGGTCCAGGCTGTGTTAGACTCCTTGTATAAGACTGGACTGACTTGCCAACTCAATGTAATGTGAGTATTGGATGTCAGAAGCCCATTATTTGGGGACTGCATACTGCATAATAGACAAAGGAATAGCAAAGCCAAAGCCGCTGGTGGAGAAGGTGGACAAAGCATGTTACTAACACCAACCATCAAAACACAGGGCAAGACTTTCCTATGATTAGCCAGCAGTAACTGTAAATTTATTTCAAACCATGCCACTAAAGTTCATCCCTTAGTGTAGTGCCACACAAAAGGTCAAAGATTTAAGAAATTAAAGGATGTGTTATATTCTGATCCCATATTATTAGCCCTGAATTTTGTTGAGACATCTTCTGTTTTTCCTGATGAGATATAATTAGTCATTTGGGTCACTCATGTCAAAAGGTATGAAGGACGTTGAACCTCCTATTGTTAAATTTACTATAAACTCATTAATGGTGAAAAGAGATGCTCTGTGGCAGAGAATGATTAGCAACCAAATGGGCTTTCAGTGGTGCAAAATATTATTTACTGGGGGGAAATCTCACATTGGTCATGGACTGTTATCTCACTGCCATAGCTAGGAGGGAGCAAAGGGGGCAGCTGTCATAGGTGAAAAACTATGCAGTTGCCAACAAATGAACTCCAGGTTGGATAGCACAAACACGCATATGCTGATGTTTTGGAGGTAGCATATCTGAGTTTCTGTTATGGAAGGAACAAGGGTAGACTCCTCTTCTTTTGGGGCAAGAGACAAACCTCAGTTACTGTTATGACACCAACAAGTCTGAAGTCTGAAACTGCAATGCATATCATCACTTTCTTACTTCTGTCTTTGATGATTCACCAATACAAAGGTATGGTGCTAAACTGAGGCCATGCAGTGAACGTCAGAATCAGAGATATAGCTGTGTGAGTCTTTCATACTTGAGGCCTACTAATTACTAATGGACCAATATAAGTAAAATACATTTCTGATGTCACATGTTAAGCTACTTTCTGTACAAATCCACCACTATTTACTTGCTTACTGTACTAAGTTAGGAAATACAAGGATATGCCATAATATTATTGAAGAATACACTCTAGGTTCAGGACTTACCTTGCAAATGCAGCAGTTGACACACCTTTAGTTTAGGCTGACTCTGTCTGATGCAAGCAGTACACAGCCAATACATGAAGAGTTAAAGTTTGTGTGAGTTGCCTGGCATCAATTTTACTATATGTATGTCAGTAGGAGAAAGGTATTAGGACCCTAGGTGGTCAGTGAATGTGCTGTGTGTTGTCTCTTAGCCAAAGCAAGGGTACACTGGGCATGCCTACATATGCCTACAGGGACAGCAGCTGGGGGTTCCTTCCCTGAGTCCTCCTCTGACTGTGGTGACCTAGGCGTTGGTGACGGTATGTGTGCCCCTTCCCCATAATGATCCTGCTGCACCTTTTTCCGCAGGATCAGATTGTGGAGCATAGCACATACTGTGAATATTTGTGTACATGTGTATGGATTATAGTGCAGGGCTCCACCAGATATATCTAGGCACCAGAACTGTGACTTCAGAAGCCCAAACACATGCTCTATAATCTTTCTAGTTTGAGCATGTGCCTTATTATGGCATTCTTCCATGGGTGTGTGTGTGCACTTTTGACGGGTGCCATTAGCCATAGTTCCAGTGCATATCCAGCATCACCCAGTAAATAGCCCTGTGGGATGTCCCCTAGCATGCATATGGTGCAGCTGTGATGTGTGCCAGATATGGGAGTCATGATAACTGCCAGGGTTGCCATCACACACATTAAAGATAATTCCATGGGCATTACACATGACTTGGAAGTTGATAGAGTGGTATACCTTGTGGTTAATGTAGATTCTACCCTGCTCACCAGGTGATGCCTTAATGTGTACATGAGTACAATCTATTACACAAAGTACTTCAGGGTAGTGTGCTACATGGTAAACCAGTCCAATATTGCTGGCCCTTTCTTCCAAAGTATGGGGGAAAAATATGTGCTCACTGGCATGTATGAGCATAGCATCCAGACACTGGTGGAGGACCCCGGATTCTGATGCCTGTGACACATCTATCATGTCCCCAGTTGGTCTTTGAATGGTACCAGTAACTAATATTCTAAGGTCTACACATACCTTAGTTTCCATTGGGATGGGTTCCCCTCGGTCAGCACTGGCTTTGGTTTGAGGGAAGCAGAGCTCACAGAGTTCTTGTACTGTGACCCTGTCCACCCTATAGTGCTGTACAATCTCCAGCTCCTGTAGCACCTGTAAAGTTACCCTGGCATGAACACTGCAAATGCAGATAGAGAATAGCTGCAGCAGCCTATAGCATTGTGTTAGTTAAAATTTCCTTATCTCCACTCCAGTGGTATTGGAGGATAAAGGAAAAACCAGGATGGAGGCTACATAGATACGTTATAACTTTATACATTGTTTAATAGCTTTACCATGTTGGATTGGTTGATGATCAACATGGAATTTTCCTGCTTATGGTATTAACATTTATTAGACACACCCGTTACTTGCTCATTAGTGTGCTATGCGTACCTCTATGCACCTCTGTGCACCTTCTCATAAATAAGGCCAATTTGATATTTCCTCCGTTCTCGTGATATAATGCAAACATGGACCATAAAAAATGAAGGAAAGGTTGCACACCCTATATTCGAACCCAGAAGTATCTATATTTCAGCCCTAACACATACATGTGCTGCCACATGAATAATTACATAACAGCACAGAGAAACCTGCCATTCATTCCTCTGTTTCTCATGGTTGCGCTAAGTGTCGCACCATGCAAACAATGGCAAAGTATAAAAAAGGTAAACCAGACAGAGACCACACAGTTTAACAAACAAATAATGAGGATGACACAGAAATTGGGAATTGTGCACTGTCTACATGCACTTTCACCCTTCACAGCCCTACATGTTCACCTCTGCAAGTATAACCTGACACTTCCCCCACTGTCAGCATTCACTGTTGCCATGCATTCAACATGAACACTGTAGAGGTGCCTACAGGAAGCGAACATCCCTACCCTGTTGCTCCTTTTTGATATTCAAGAATTCCAATTAGTTTTGACCTCATTTACATCTTCACCATGCTGACAGTCTGGAATCTACACAGTTAGTAGCCATATAGAAAAGGAAAGTGCACCTGAGCCCAATACTACATTACAGTATAATAGCCTGTTTCATGGAGGTTTACACATTTTAGTAACCTGCATTACTTACAAATATTTTCTTCATTTGGTGGTGGGGGATCAAAGCTGCATTTATGTCATGGCACTTAAAATTAAATTATTATGATTGTTACAGTGATTTTTTTAGCATCCAGCCTGTGTAATTAGGTCAGAATATATGTGGTGTTATACGCTAATGGCAGTTCTCTACAAATGTAAGAGCTTTTAATTGTTCTTGTTTATGTGTAGACTCATTTCCATGGCTGTGTTTGGAAAGTTTTGGAATACATGGCCAACATGAACACAGAGTCTACACTGTTGCTTTAGAGTTTGTTGAATCACTCCATCATGTTGATTTTCTTCATTAGCATGAAATGCATCTACTTATGCTATAATATGCATGCCACAACAATTTCCTTATTTGCACGTGAGTGAGCGCCGCTCCTCACAGTTTACTAAATCTAAAATGCTTTGCCATGAAGCACACTCAGTAAAAGTTATTGTGTAAGCTTTATTGATTCCCCCTGCTAGTCTCCTTTAGAAGTGAAGTATATACATACTTGCATTTTTATAGTTCCTAATCTTCTACCAGCTACTCCAACAAAATAGACTAGGATACTTGGGGATGTAAAAGAGATGTGTTTCATGGTGATATAACATTAACAGGAGGCATAAATGTGACTTTTAATCCAGGTTCAGATGTCATATTGACTGCACTCACAATTTAGAGCTGCAGTTTATTTTATCTTGCATTTATTTACGAGAATGTCCACATGGGCATTATAATAGCCCACTTTCACTGGAGGTTAGAGAAGAAAACCTCCACAAATAGATGACAAGGAGTAAATAAGTTGCAAATATATAAGAAAAGCCATTTAAAAATGTTGAAAGAAAAATGGTAGTACATTCTATGAAAACACTCATTTTTGTACATTTGTTACTTATCATGGTAAGATGACTATATATTGTTATTTATTGCAATTTTACGCCAGTCACATAGAGTGGTGGATTATGATGTGGATTCTGCACTGTATACCAAGGGCTATCTGAAGAACCACGTGGTATACTGTAATGCAGTTTTAGGTGAGGAAAAAAAGGGAACTAGTAGGAAGGTGTAAAGAAGGACCAGTTGGTGACAACATGTAAAGTCTGAGGTACTGTGGAATAGCTTAAAAGTGTTAGTATATGTGGAGGGTTAGTAGACAATAGGAATAGTGTACTAGGGCTTGCCTTATTTGCTAGAGTAGAAAGTAGCATGTATGGTGGGATATTATTTTGTTAGGAAGTATTTATGGATGGAATAAGCTTATACAGGGAATGGAATAAGATTATCCAGCTGATACACATAAGCAGGGCCATGTGTTCATGAGGTATGTTTTGAGCTCTGATTTAAATGTCCTTTGGTTATTTATTTGCCTAAGTGGGTGTGGGATGATATTCCATTTTTTTGAGATGCAGTTGGAATAAAGGGAGTTTCCATTGTTAGAGCTGGTTAAGGTGAGCAGAGTTTTGTCAGTAGACCACAGTGTTCAGTTTGGGGATTATGAATGGATGATGTTTGGTAGGCGTGGGCACTTTTCTGGGTAGTAGGTTATTTTGTAAGTGGTTGTTTGTTGAGAGTGTGTGAAGGCATGGGGATGCTTTAGACAGATAAGTTGCATAAGTGTAAGACATTGGTGAGCTCTATATGGCGGATTTGCAGTGAATGTTGCTACCTAGTTTTAGCATTTCTCAAGCCTGAAGGTCTGTGTAGAGCTGAGACTGGCAAACAGAGGGGATGCATAGAGCAGGGTTGGCAATAGGCAGGCTGTGGCAATCTTTGTTCTTAATGCATACATGAGGTATGGTTTTATCTTTAAAAAGATCCCAGTTTTTTGGTGACTTTGGTGATATTTTGGTTGCCTGCAGGATGTAGCAATTGATGATTCAGCTTTTCTCAGTCTCTTATCGTCTACTTAGAGGTGATCTCGGCTTGACTTATAAAGCCATGTCCAACTGAGCCCTACTTGAAATGCTACACCTAAATAAATCTCAATCCTCCCATGTCACACGCTCCGGAGATCACAACCTCATTACCACAATCAACAGAACATGTTGGAGGGACAGGTTTAGCTCCCAAAGACTGCCCTTACTCTAGAATAAGCTTTCTATTCATGTCAAGCAGAGCACCTTGCTGGCCCTCTTCAAGAGAAATCTCGACGAGTGGCTGGGTAACAGAAAGTTCACCCCAGGGATCACTCCAGTTGCCCTACTGGATAGAGGTACTGTGAATTAACTTTGGGTGGTATGGTGCCAGGGCAATTATTTTGGGCTAGACTTGTAAAGGATCCAGGGCCATTAGCCTAGCACACACCTATGAACCTATGAACCTATGATACCTTGCAGCTTGGTAGAGGACACTAGTTCAATTTGTGTTTTGCCTTTTCGGGTAATTGAAAAAGAGTCATTTATCTATGGCTCTTTGTTGAAAAACAGCATTAAATCGGTTTTCTTGAGGTTTAGTAGAAGTTGAGAGTTGTCCAGACAGGTTTTGATAACTGTGCATGCTTTTTGGGTTCTGTTTTGTAGTGAGGAGAGTGTTTTACTTGAACAGGTTGAGTCATCAGCGTATTGTACAATGGAAGTGAGATTTGATGCAGTAGGTAGGTAATTAATAAATATATTAAATAACAATGGGCCAAGTATGGAGCCCTAAGAGACACCACATTAATTGGAGAGAAGAAAAAAAGCCATGTTGCCATTTTGCAGACTGCTGCTTATTCTATAGGTAGCTATGAAACCAGTGGACTACAGGCTGGGGTAGGCTTAGGGATCAGAGCTTATTCAATAGTTTTTGATCACAGATTGTAAATAAAGCTTTTAATAGATCAAGGGAAACTGTGGAGACCAATTTGGCATTATTTCTATTTAGGTTTATGAGGGTGGAAAAGGTCAGTAAGGCTGAAGTGGTGCTATGGTAAGGCAAGAAACCATGTGGGTTGAAGAGAGGAGAACATTAATCAAAAATGAATTTTAGCAGTTGAGCATGGGTGCATTTTTCTAGATTTTTGATAATGACAATATGGCAATAGGCTGATAGTTTCTGAGTTCACAAAAAGGTCTTCCCTTGTGTAAGGGCATTATATGTGATTTTTCAGTAATTCAGGTACATAAATTTCACTAATGGAGCAGTTGATAAGGATCCAAATTAGATAGGTGATCACATCTGCAGTGCTCTTAATGTATTCTGATGGTAGTTGGTCCAGAGCTAAAGTAGTGGGATTTTTTGATTGAGGTAGTGGCTACTCGTTTGATTGAGAAGTATGTAGGATTGTTAAATATGATTCTACAATAGTGTTGGTGCTTAATATGTAGGATTGTTGTTATACTGAAATGGGATGATAAGTGGGTGATCATCTACATCTTTACACAATAAAATTGCTGTTTGGATAAAATGTTTTTTTGAACTGCATGGGTATCTCTTTTTCCTGGAGAAACTGGAGGGGAGGGTTGGGTATTTCTATTAGGGTTAAAGGGTGCAGGATTCTCATTTGACAAATGTATACTTGCATTTATACCACAATCAGGAAACATATGCATGTCCTTCTCTCTTGGGCTCTACCTTGATCTAGATTTTATTTAATTACTTACTTTGTGTTTATTAACCTTATAGGGAGACCAGTGCAAAATTATCTTTTTCTAAGCTATGATTTGGGTCACAAGGCAAACCAAGCTACAGCCAACCAGTTAAGGCAATCAGTGTGTAATGTACACATAAAACACTACAATGCAAAGTGCACCTAATATATAGATCATGCAATGAACATAACAGGAGACATATTAACTACTACACTTTTTATTCAATGTACTATAGTTCAGAGAGATGACTGCTAAATTCATATGCCCAAAGATGGAATGAAGAAATACCAATATTGGAAGGTTGAATGTGGAAAACCTGTCAGGTAAAATATAAAATATTGACTGTGTCAGTGTGCACAACATAATGAAACACTGTAAGTCAGCAACATCAGCCTGTTAACATGCAACACTATAAAACTTTACAACATGAGGTTGTAATCTCCATCAGTCTCCTGGCCCTTGATCAGGTGTAAACTGGATGAATATTAAGCTCACCATGTATATTTTCCTGAGCTGCAACTCACCATTTTTAACAGAAAATCACTGCTAGTACAATTTGTATTAGTTTGACAGCAGAGATTATACGTTTTTTGGACTTTCAATCTTCTGTGAGATTTTGCAATCTTGAAATTAGTATACATTAATAAAAAAGGTGAGGCAGGTAAATCCCTTCCATGAAAATTGCAAGAGCTCTTGTCCCCATGCAATCTTTTTTTCTCATCTGGTAAAAGCTTCTTCATTTGTTTTATTTTGTCTAGCTAAAGCTGCAACCAGATTGGACTCATCTAGACATAGTGGAATCATCTTGACCAATACAGCCTAAGGAAATTATTCTTCTGAGCTAAGGAAGAAGGTCCAAATTACCCAGACATAGTAAAGCCTTATTAAGTTTAATGCTATTGGCTATTGACTGCTAGAAAAATAATTACTAGAAAATGGAAATCAAAATCAAAGCCAACTGTAACTGAGGAACTGAATACTGTAGAGGAGATAAAAAGAACTGGAAGTAGTATCTTTAGAAAAGGGAAGGAGAAAATTACAAAGAAATAAATATGATTTGTGAGAACAACACATGCAGAATAGTGTTCAGGAGAAGGACCACAATTTAAGGGATGGCAGGAACTGAGCAATTTACAAAGATGTTTAAAAATTATTACAACAGTATCCTAAGCACCCAGAAAGATCCATAAACTGTAAAAATACTATCACTAAACTAAATAATTAAAAAAGGTTTAATGTAGACTATGCATGTCATTCATAAAATCTCTCAAATGGAAAGCACTATGGGAATATAAGGGACAAAATGAAGTAGTAGGAAGAAAGAGCGGCTACCATAAAGTCGTAAAAAAGTAAGCTAATGCATAGAGCTGCACACTGACAAAGAAAAAATTAACAAAACGTTATAAAAAGTGTATGATAGATTATTTGAAATCATAGAAGGACTACCCCAGGTATTCATAAATGCCATGTCAGTGAACACAGCCAAGACAACACTATTTAGACTCAGTGCATGTTGAGCCTTGGTGCTTCTTACCAATGCATGTGGCCAGGTTGTTGTGTGTGACGACCAGCTCCGCACTGGAATCACAGAACAGACCAATAGCCAGACCATGTTAGAGTACCTTAAAACTGGATTAAAATATGACCAGCTGAAGTAAACACTAAATGTGCACTAGCACCTCTGGTAGTCATCACGGCTCCATTGCACACAAACAGGATAACTACATTGACAAAGTTGATGTAATCTATTGCAATATATATGCAAAAAAAATTATGTAAGGGAAAATGTTAGGGTTGTTTAAAGGTGGTGCAGAGGTTTAACTATAGAAGCAGAAACCACAGAAGCAGACAGAAGGGTGCAAAGGGAGTTGCCCACCAAAAGAGGGTTGTAAAACACCACGGAGAAGGTGATATGACAATACTTGAATGTAGAATAATGTGAAATTTAGACAGGAAAGGTGGGATACAGAAAAGTAACATGTTGTACCAACCTGTATCAGTCTTGAAAATATCAGAATGTGAGCAGTGGACCTGTACTATAATGTGAATGCTGTTAGAAAAGATAATACAACACTCTCAGGGAAGTTGATCCATCAGTTCAGTCCACTTGGCAGTATTATCCTCAGTTTCCTAACAAGGGGAGTCACATAAGCAGTTAATGTAATAGGTGTCAGAAAACACATCAGGGGAGTATAGCACATTTGCAAACTGAGAGTAAGATACGGCTCAAGGGATTTGAGCATATATCTTTCTCGTTCATATTCTGTATGCAAATGCATTAGCAAGGAGAGCCACAGAAGCAGTCACTGTAAAAGGTGCTATAAAACACATGTTTCACGGGAATGTAAAACATTTGGAGACCGATGGCTATAATACGAAAGATAGGGCATCAATGCATTTGAATCTATACATTTCTCATACATATTCTTCTCGTTACTAGTGGATTAGGATGGAGAACTAAATCAGTCAGATTAAAGGGTATCATAAAACACACACACCACTGGAAGTTAGCTCATTTGCAGACTACAACCCAAGTGCTGTAAAACAAAATACAACCTTCAGGAGAGTAGAACCCCCAACCCATGGCACTGAGACAGTAGAAATCATAGTACGAAGACACTGAGCTATTGAAGCAGATGGACTAAAGGCATTACTTTTTTCAGATTTGTATGGAGATGTGCACTGACACTTAGCTCATTTTCTTGACCAACAACAACATCAGTAGCTCATGGCAATTACTGGACTTCATTTTTCCATATGGTGTGTGTGTGTGTGTGTGTGTGTGTGTGTGTGTGTGTGTGTGTGTGTGTGTGTGTGTGCGTGTGTTATACATGTGCATCAGTGTTGTTCTCTGTGACCCACAGCTCAATGTATAACTGCAGAAAGATTATTTTTAAGTATAAGTCCTTTTTGGGATTGTGTGTGGTGTTTATATTTTGATCAGACTGAAGGTCGGAAATGGAAGTATCAGAGAGAGATGATAATGAGAAGCAAGCAGAAGGTAGAACACAAGGTGAGCAAATAAGAAATGATAAGGATGGAAGTGGGATAGGAACATACCATTCAACTCCTTAGTCCAATTATGGAAAAGTCCAACAGTAGTTGTAATCATTTAATAACTTCAGTTATCAATGATGTATCTGAAAAATTACAATTTTTAGGATGCAAACATCAAACAATAGGAGTCAATCACTTTTACATTTGTAAAATTTTGAAAAGTTGAGTGACGTGTGAGATTATTTTTTGTGGGACAGGTGCTCTTTTATTTATTTATTTATTTATTTAAATTTTAGAGAAGTCAAAGTTGAGGAGGAAGTCAAGCAATTAAGATATTCATAAGAGGGGGCTGTGAAGCAGCAGGAGATGACAGACATCATGAGAGGGAATACAATAGTGAAGGAATCTACAAAAACAGAGGGTGAGTTCAGGATTATGTAATATGCAGGTGTGGTTATGGACACACAAGGTTTAGGAGATAGGACTGGGTGTTCAGAGATGCAGTTTATGCCAGCTTAGACCCAGTATGGGAATACTTTTCACCCTGGACACTGTCACCACTGGGTCCTGGCTCAGAGGGTGGAGTCAGCCCTGGGCCAGGATGCTACTCAATGACTTACTGGAGCACAATTAGCAAGTGGCTATTGCCTGCGTCCAGTCTCCTGTCTTTTATCTCCCCCACAAGCAGTGCCACCTCCTGATGGATGACACAAGTGTCACCTCCACTTACACTGCTACTGCCAGGTACCTAATGCAGGTTGAGCAGGTAGAGCATGAGGTGTAGAGGCAACTGTGGCAGGCTGGCTGTTTCTGACAGTGGGTAGGGGGTGCTCCTGCTGATGCCTGTGTATGCATGATAGGATTTGCCTGTGGGAGAAGTGTAGGTTGCTGAGCTTGTGCATATAATAGTGACAGAAATGGAGAAAAGTAGATGCCGGAATAACTGTAGTTTCTGGTTGCTTGAGAGTTACTATTAAAAATAGGCCTGAATAATACTGTACCCTATATTATTTGTTTGGTTTTACTTGTTCTCAAGCTGGGGAGAGAGGGAATTTATTCCTATCTTCCTTTTTAAAATTCTAAAACTCGAAAAATGTAAGGTATGTTTCTGCGGGGGGGGGGGGGGGCAGAAACTGCAACACATGAAAACTGGATTACATTTCTTCAGTATGTTTTGCTTCAGAGTGCCAGTTACTTGAGTTCTGGTTAACTGAGAGTTTATTGTAGATGAATAAAAGAGAAAGGATAGCAACAAAGAGACTGAAGGAAGAGAAATACAAACACAATGAATGCTGCATTCTAAACTATGTTAACATTGATTCAGTAAAGTATAATAGCCTTTTAACTCACTCAAGCCTAAAAAAATTTCTTATATTTCCAATTCACACCCATACCTCCTTATGGCTTCTGTAACTTTTTTGGGAGTTGCTTCTATAACTTAGTGACTTACCAGCTAATAATAGGCAGTATTACAAAAGGCAACGACTTATTAACAAAATGACAGTGAGGTTATTATAAGTAAGTACTGGGCTAACTGCTCTTGTGGGCCATTTAAAGCCTAAATAATTTCCGTTTTTTTGCTCAAAATAACCTAACCCATTTAGTTATAGATTGCCCTTCCCCATTCCACTGTTGATAATTATATATTATCCCTAATAAGAATAACTGGGATCATACATACTGTCTGCTTATTTATGTTGAATTGTGTTTCACAGAGATCTAATATGATTTATGCTGTATTACTCACTAAGGCATGCTAGCATGTGTTCATCTTCACCAAGTTGTTTAGTATATTTGTATGTGCTATTTGCATAGTTGCACCTTGTTAACTAATAGTATTTCTGTATATATGTTGTGCATAGATTGCTCATACTGGTGTCTAATTATATCTATATAATTGTGGTGTAAGTGGTGCATAGACTCACATTACAGACCCAAGACAGAGTGCTGCTCGCTATATTTTTCTCTGTGACTGCATACCTGTCAGCTGAGGTCCCTTCTCACTAATGTGTTTTCCAACTGGCTCAGTATCTGCATATACTAGTAGTTGATTCAAGACATATTTTCCTGCATGCAGTAGCTTTTTGCACAGTTTGTTTTGTAGTCTTTATAATATATATTTACCATCTCAACGGTGCTTACTCCTCTCTGTACTCTTCTTTTCTAGACCTAACACCACTCTAAGTAATTGGCTGCAATAACACCTTTATCTTTAACCTGACCGGTGGATACATTGTTATATGAAAAGCGCAGTCCAGGTCTAAACTGTCTGCAAATACAAACAGCTAAAATTAACTTTGTCTATGTGTCTACCTGTTTGAGCTAATATTCATTATCCCCTGGAGAGCACTCTGCTTTGGCTTGTAAGCAGCCCCCCCCCCCCCCCACACACACACACACACACACTCTTCTTCTTCCTTTTCTCTTGTATTCCCTTCTGTTAGCAAATAGTATCCATAACTGATCAAATACTGTGTGTGTTTGTTAATTTAATTGAGAGCACAGTAGCCTACAGATATAAGATTATGCTGTTTTTCCATCTGATAAATGGTTAAGAAATGACTTACAGCTTCACAGCAGTTTTTGGTCAATTCTCTTTTTTTTCTTCAACACAAACTTGCCTTTGCTTGGATCTTGACTTATTAGCAGCAGTACAAAAGAACTGCCAGCCCACACCATTGTTTCCCCCTCCCCCTTCCCTGTTTATTACCTTAAGCCATTCCCAAAGTTAATAATGACCGTGTTTCTAACCTTAAAACCCTAAAAATTATACTACACTACAGCAACTACCCTTAAAATTATATTAAACTACAGCTAAACTACAGCTATTAAAATAAAGAGCTTTGGCTCCTTATTTACTTACCTTACAGCTCTAGGAAGCCTTAAGAAACCTTGTAGTCTTGATAAGCCCCGCTCCACTTGCCCTCGCTGAGCTCGGGCTCACTCTGCACCCTACCCTGCCCCCTATTCTCACCCACCCCCAGTACCACTAGATTTATATTCATAAAGCCACACCACCCTGTTACTGGAACCTATCAGCTTATATCTGTCATAATTTCTCCCACCTCTACTCCATTACCTCAAATTCTACCACTTTATCTTCTGGTGTTCTACCACCCAAGTAATACATTTCCTTCAACTCACACACTCCATCACACATAATGATATTATCCTGTTTACTACCCCTTTTGCTTGCCCCATACCACCTTACCTTGTATGAAAACCAGTTTCTCACTGGATTTCAGTACCCAAAAGGCCATACTATCATCCCAGCTGTAAGTCCTTGCACCACTTGCAAATCACACAGTACTGTGACCAGCCCCACAACCTGTTCACTCTGTCAACATACCAATTCCAAAGACATTAGCTCCAGATCTAAACACTGCCATAAACTTATAAATAAATTCCTGAAATTTATCACTAGGTTTAAACCTAACCTCACACTTGGTGGTGATAGCCACCCAAACCCTGGCCCATCCACTCCAGATAAATTTACCCCCTCTACTTGCAATCCAAGTTATAAAACTACAATTAATAGGCCACCTAACTCTCTCCTAGCCTGTCACCTCAATATTAGAAGTATAAACAACAAGGTATATGAACTACATGCACTCCTGGCTGTCCACTCCCCTGAAATACTCTGTTTATCCGAAGCCTGGTTAAAACCTAACACCACAGATAATGAAGTTTTACCACAAGGGTATAACATACTCAGGCTGTGTCGTGCTTCTAGGAAGGGGGCTGGGGTAGCTGTTCTCTATAAATCTGTGTTAAACATCACCATTGAAGGTATACAATCACCTCAAATTTATAACTCAGAGATTCTTGCCACCAAATTGCAACTTAATAAAATAAATGTATTAATATCATCTGTATGTACATTCCCCCAGGAAATAATATATCTACACTTGAAGATACCCTTCACTGGCTATCATGTAACTACACCCAAGAAACCTTACTACTCTGAGATTTTAACATAGACTGGAACACCTCAGCATCCCCAACCACCCATGTTAACCTGCATGCATTTACACAAATCAGCACCACCCCTACCATGATAGGAAAACCTAACCATAAAGAAAACATACTTGATTGAATACTTATTAATAGTCACCCTCAACTGTACACCTTTAGGACCCTCCCTGATGACTTAAAGTGATCACCTTCTTACCTATATTATTAAGCATAAAGCCATCAACCCCCACCAATCCATACTCAGAACGGTAAGAAACAAAAAGAACTTTAACCTTGCCAATTTCCAACAGGAACTAAACTCATGTAAATGGTCAATTCTAAAACACTTCCTCTTAGAGGAAGCAGCTGTATACTTCAGCAACAAATTCCTTTAGATCCTTGACTCTGATGCACCTGTTCACTCAATAAGAATAAAGATAAAAACTGTGCCATGGCTTTTCAAAGAGTCCAAACTAAAAATCACCTTTAGAAACAAAGCATGGGCATTATGGTGTACTACAAAAGACCCCCAAGATCACATTAAATATAGGCAATCAAGGAATGAGACTAAAAAATCCATTTTACAAGACACAAAAACTACTACTATAATCTACAGCAAATAAATCAAAACAACCTTCAGAAGTTTTGGACAGGTTTAGATAAATTATTACATTCTGGACAAACTTCCACCCCAACCCCTGCAGCCATCATTGATAAACCACCTGAAGAAGTCTTAGACAGTTTTATCCGATTCTTAGCAGACACAATCCAAGCCCTAGCTTGCCAACTACCTCCAAGCTCCCCTGGCCCTGAGGACACCACCCCTAGAAACCAACTCTCATTCAGATTTCAACCAGTTGCCACTTTACTTATCCCTACCTTGATCAAAAAATTAAAACCAACTACTCTCTCTGCTGATCTACTCCCTGCCAAGTATCTACAAAAAGCAGCTAATGCCATTGCTTACCCTATCTTTATACTAATCAATTAAACCATAGTAGAAGCCAAAATCCCCACCATCTGGAAAATATCCTATGTAATCCCACTTCACAAAGGAGGTAGCTCTACTGAACTATCTAATTATAGGCCAATAACTATATTATCTCCACTTGCAAAGATTATCGAAAAATGTATTCATAGACAATTGCTGCACCACCTAATTCAGAATGACCTCATGGCAGACTCCCAGCACGGCTTCCAACCTCACCACAGCACTACTTCAGCCCTCATAGCCTTCTCCAACACCATAAACCATAATCACAACAATAATAGCATATCCTCTGCCCTCTTCTTGGATCTCTCCAAGGCATTTGATATGGTTGATCACCAACTTGTAATCCACACCCTGAAAACATTCTGTCTAGAAACTAAAGCCCTTCAACAGTTCCAAGCTTATCTGAGTGGCAGACAGCAGACTGTCCTTTGGCAAAACAAACTATTTAACCTCCTACCCAACTGCCTTGGTGTACCCCAGGGTTCCATACTAGGGCCCCTTCTGTTCTCCATTTTCATCAATGACCTCTATACTGTTATCCCAAATGTCAGCTGTATCCAATATGCTGATGACTCCACCCTGACCTGCTCAGCCACATCTCAGACAGAACTATGGTCAGCTATCCAGAACACCTTCAGCATAATAGAAAACTGTCTTTCTGGTCATTGTCTGATCTTAAATCCTAAAGAAAATGTTACTTTTCTCATCAACTCATAGGTCTACTGCATTTACCTTTACCATAAAATCCAATAATGGCACTATAATCTCCCCAGACACCTCTACAAAACTACTAGGTGTTACCATAGATAACAATCTTAAATTCAACCTGTATGTTAATCAAACCATCAAACCCATCAATAAAAAACTAGGTTCACTTTACAGGATAAAAGCCTTCTTAACCCCATCTGCTAGAATTGCCAAAGCTCACTCTCACCTACTTTCAACTCTTCTGTACGCATCCCCTTTACTCTCTAATATAAACAAGTTTGACCTCAACAAACTCTCTATCTGCTACAACCACATTGCTAGATTTGCCACTGATCTGCCTTATAGGACACACCACTGTATCAATCTAAACCAACTTGGGTGGCTAGAACTGCCCAGCTTGATCCACTATAACCAATTGATTATGGCATATAAAATCCTTTACAATCTGGACAATACTCCTGCACTTGAAAA
Source organism: Protopterus annectens (assembly GCF_019279795.1). Taxonomy (NCBI): domain Eukaryota; kingdom Metazoa; phylum Chordata; order Ceratodontiformes; family Protopteridae; genus Protopterus; species Protopterus annectens. The sequence goes on along the minus strand of NC_056746.1, from coordinate 1,549,763,691 downwards.
CATCATCACCCCCTATAACAATCCCAGACTTCGATCTTCTAACAGACTGCTAATTCAGACTATCAAAACTAATAACTCAGCCGGTGACACTCTCTTTGCCAACTCTGCAGGTAGATCCTGGAACTCACTCCCAGCTGATATTACTTTACTTACCACCCTGAGTCAATTTAAGATAAGACTCAAACAATATTTGACACTAAACTGGCTATGTCAGTGTATCAACCCAGACTAACTACTATGAGTTAATAACTATAATTTAGCTTAGTTGTGTTACTTAATCCAGACATACACCCTGGGTTATCTCTAACCTTGGAATTTGTATAACTTATTAAGTATGTAACCACTGTATATATTGTATCTGTAATTTTAACTGCTTATCTTGGAGCTTTTCTCCCTGGGCCTCCACTGAAAATGGACATGAATCCAGTCGGACTATCCCGGTCAACAAATGTAAAATAAAAATAAAATAAATAATATCATAGATAATTTGATGGGGCCCAAGCAATCGGATAAAGCATTTGGGAGCTGCATCTGTCCATTAGTAGTACAGAGGGCAGTCCTGGGATACATTTTTGGTTTCCCATCCATAGATCTAAGTTGGCCTTGAAAATTGATAGCTATGAACTTTGTTTTATGTGGACTGGGAATCTGTTCCATAGCACTGGTGCCCTCTGCAAGATATACCTGTCCCTCCAAACCACTGATGTTGCAAAAGAGATTTAGATCCCTAGATCTAGTATTTTTGATGCCATTTGACTTGCTGATCAGCAATAAATCTGTCAGTAATGAGTCAGAGGATGCCTTGCATGCCAAGCACAGGTCACCTCTTAGCAGACTGTAGGACACAAAGTATACAGTTAGGACTTTGAGATGATCCATGTAGGGCATGTTGTTTAGGCCTTGTATCCTTTTAGTAAGGTATCTCTGTGGGCATTTCAGTTGTTGCATGTGTCTGGACAGATGCATGCCAAAGGGAGACTTACATTCAATGACTGGCCTAATGATGGCTGGGTAAAGGGAGACAATAACATCCCTAGATCTAGACAGAATCCCTTTGTTTATAAGCTGTGCAGTATTGAAGGGTAACAACAATGGACACATGCTGGTCAAAAGTTAGATCACCGTCCACATAAGTCCCCAAATCCTGAACAACTGAGTCAATTCTTAGGGACATATTGTTATTGAGGTAGTTTGCAAGGATAGATGGCTTCCCAAAGGATACAAAAATGCATTTTTTTTGGCATTTAGTTTTAGTCCATACTTTTAGAGCTATTTAGCCAAATAGAGACATTTGGCATTGGCTTTCACTTCAGAAAAATAGATGCCAAACAAAAGAGGTCCCAGCACAGGACTCTGGGGGACTCTCTTACTGACGGGTTTCTTTGTGGGGTAACTTTCCCTAATTTGATTTACTGCATCCTATTTGTGAGGCAGTTGGTAATCCAGTGAGTGACACAGGGGGTTATTTTCAGTGTTTTTAGCATTTCTACTATGCCTGAGTGGTGAATTGTGTCAAAAGCTTTAACCAAGTTGAGGAATGTTATATGTACCTATTTGCCTTCGTTCATTGCATCATTCAAGGATTCAAGTTTCATTGTTCTTCAGGTCTCTTGCCTTCCTCCTTCATAAAAAAAAATGCTCTAAAGCCTTTTTTTGTGCTCCAGGTGTATATTATATGGAGCTTTGCTCATGCTCCAGACAGTTGGAGTGCATGGAAAGTGCCATTAACTTTGTGAAACTGTTGAGTCATGGGGGTTGAGCCAATATAGCATAGGCTACTGCAACAGTGATCTATTAGAACATCTATTATTATAGTAGATTTACTTACACAACTGTAATTTCTATTTCATGATGTTGATGCAATGCAACTTCAGAAAGAAGCAGTGAATAAACAACCATTAATAAATTCATATCATTGAAATAATACAATTCTAAATTTTACACATCTAATGAAACATACAGCTATTTACCTTTACAGCATATATCCTCTGATGTAGTTTAAGAATGAATAAGAATTTGAAAAGAAACCCCATTAACATGAACACATGCATACTTCATTATAGTTGAATAACACATCAGCTTGTGAGGATGAAAAGGAAATAGTCTGAGATATGTATTTTTCAGTTAGTTTCAACCATTCCAGGAGACAAACCTTTTGGGTAAAGTGCATGTGAGTGGAAGAATGCTGAAGATACAGTCTAAATGTAATTCTCATGAAGGAGGCATGAGACTATTAAACAATGGATTCACAGACTTAGGCCTACAGCGCTTTATGCATGTTGTCATGGGAGATGCCAGAAAAGTGATTGTTTCCATGCCTATAATTTCAGAAACAACAAACTGAGCCCACCCAATTAAATTTTTGTTTGTGGGGGTGGTGGGTGGGGTAATTCTGATAGGAGGGATGGAAGCTGAACAGTGTAGCAGAAGACTTCCATAAAATGTGGAAGCCATGGAGCATGTAATGATCAGAACCTCAATAAAACTCTTGACACGGAGGAAAGTCGAAAAGACAACACTTTGCATTGTAATTTATGCCACCCAGAACAAAGCAGAGGAAGCTTGTGTTCAGTACATACATGCTGATATGCCACGAGAAATTTATCAGGTTCATTAACCCCATGTAGGTGCCCTCTGTGAGCAAAAGCATAATACCCATCTTGAATGAGATGTAATAGATATGTCCATCTATGTCAATGTGAGTTATTGCCATCTGTGCCTGGAAAAATGGGGCAGTGCATGTATAACATATGTTAGCATAGTTGGCTGGAGTTTTCTAAATAGTTTTCTGTCAGTTGACTATCACACTGACTTGTGAGGATTTGTGGATAGTTTTATGTCATTTGACTATCACACTGACTTGTACAGATGCTTGTTCACACTGACTTGTGAGGATTTGTGGATAGTTTTTTGTCATTTGACTATCACACTGACTTGTACAGATGCTTATGTTAAAATGTTGTAACTGATTGAATGTTTATGTTTAAATAAAGAATTCTATAATTTTCAAATACTGCAAAAGATCTTAGAAAAGCTCTGGAACTATACTCTGAGATGTGTGATCAAGTGTGAGGTCATGCTATAACCAGCATAGAACTCACAGATCAGCTTGTTTTGTTTTCTGTGTAACCTGATATAAAAAATCTGTAACAGTTATCACAGTCAGTTAGTTGTTCAGTTGTGATCAGTTCTGTTCAGTAGTTGGAAGCTTATAACCTTGCCTTGTGGAGCATCTCAGCATTGCTTTGACGTATTAATTAAATTAGATAGGGAGTAGTTCTTCTTTAGACAGTCAGGAATTACAGTGAAGATTAGCTAAGTAGTATTAATCTGCATCTGCTTAAATCTATTCAACTGTGTTATTTTTATTTCTCATGTGATTAAAACTCTGGTGTTTATTACATTTGGATATTTAATATTCTCATGTTTTCTATTTTATTATTTTATTATTAAATATTTTTATACCTCTCATTGTGGCTGGTCTTTTAGAGATTATCTTTAACATCTTAAGAGACTTATTATTCTTCTTATTTCAGCTGTTCCCATTAGGGGTTGCCACAGTGGATCATATGTTTCTATTTCTTTCTGTCCTCTGCATCTTGCTCTGTCACACCAACCACCCGCATGTCCACTCTCACCACATCCATAAACCTTATCTTAGACCTTCCTCTTTTCCTTCTACCTGGCAGCTCCATTCTTAACATCCTTTTCCCAATATACCCAGCATCCCACCTCAGCACATGTCCAAACCAATGCAATCTTGCCACTCTGGCTTTATGTCCAAATTGTCCAACCAGAGATGACTCTCCAATATACTGATTCCTAATCCTGTCCATCCTTGTCACACCCAATGGTAATCTTAACATCTTTAGCGGTACCATCTCCACCTCTGACTTCTGCCTTTTTGTCAATGCCACCATTTCCAACCAATATAACATAGCTGGTCTCACTCCTCTCTTGTAAACCTTCCCTTTCACTCTTACTGGTACCCATCTGCCACATATCACTCCTGACACTCTTCTCCACCCACTCCACCCTGTCTGTACTCTTTTCTTCACCTCTCTTCCACACTCACCATTACTCTGAACTGTTGATCCTAAGTATTTAAACTCATCCACCTTTGCTAATTCTACTCGTTGCATTCTCACCATTCCTCTATCCTCCCTCTCATTCACACACATATATTCTATCTTAGTCCTGCTGGCCTTCATTCCTGCTCTTCTCTAAAGGATATCTCCACCTCTCCAGGGTCTCCTCAACCTGTTCAGCAAAACAACAGGAGTCAGCACAGGATCCAAAAGCAGCTTTATTCTCTTATCTCTCTCTCTAGTGCCTCGGCCACAGTAAGCCTTCAAGGAGTAAACTAACAGTACTAAAACACACTTTATATAGTCACAAAAATCATTCAATTACATAATTAAACAATTAATCAATAAAATTGATATGCACCTAAAAGCTAAATAACATTCTTCCAATTACATTCTGTATTCAAACCTCTAGGTACTAAAGTGTCATATTTTAAAATAAAAGTAGTTTCCTTCTTTAAGGCGTCTTTACTATGGCGAAAACGCTTATTCTTGTAAATAAAATTAGCATTCAAGATTTCTACGAGTGGCTTGTTGGACTATTTGGCTTCCCTTTGGTGTTTTTGCATTTGCGAATATTGGTAAGCGCTCCTTGGACTTCACTACTGAAGTTAAAGCTATTGTTTCTAAACTTACGAATCTAATGCATAAAGAAACAGCAACATATTATATGTGAACAGTTTATCTAGATATCTTGAATTAGATATCATTCCCAGAGGTCTTAGAGCTATTAAATTCCCGTCTGAATCATTTAATGCTTCATGTCAAATAGACAAATCCTTTCAAACTAGATGGGTGTGTGCTGCACATCAATGCTCGAGGGAATGGATAAAAATTCAAATAGAAAGAGACAATGTTAAACTTGTTAACTTAAAGAAAGATATTAATGCAGTGTGCAATAACTTGGTTACTGTGCTAGATCACAATAGACTGGATGCCTGTTTCAGAGATATTCAAGATAAAGTTCATATTTTAGAAAAGAAAATAATTGATCAAAAGATGCATAAACTGCAAAGGGACTTGAGAGACTTTGATAAAGGCAATGTGTATCTTTTTCGTAATAATCAACGCACCCGCCTTATGGCTCAACCATCCAATCAGAATCCAGATAACAGAGAGAGACTTGCCAGTACCTCTAGCGTTAATACACCCGATCAAACTTCAGACAGATGTCTCAATGATGTAGAGACCAATGAATTTCCAGGTCTGCCTTCTCCAGCTAATCGCCAGTTTTTTCCAGATCATTTTCGGAACCCAGGTTACGCACAATCACGCAAAAGAGGATTTGGCGAACAGGAATACTACAGAAATGGGCCTCAGCGCCCTTGGAGAGACAATAAAAGAACCAGATGGTATTGAATTTCATTTGTTAACAAATAATGTGGTTAACCTATCTGGTTTTGACATTTCTGAACATCTCTTATCTGTTTTAAATTGTGGTCTTAAATTTGTACCTACGGTGCTTCCGAAACTGTATGAATGTAAAATTGAGCTGTATAGCTTTATTAGGAAGCTTCATATGTGGTACTATTTTAATGTTTTAGTGCCCAAGAATGATATTGTGAATGGTTCGAGTTCTGAGTACTCTATTTCAGACTCAGATGAGTCATTTGTTTCGTGTGACAGTGAAGTTTATGAACAGAGGTATATTGATACCTCGGGTGTTAAGGTGAACAGCACCTTTATGCCTCCGTTTAGTCATGAAGGCATTAAGAAACTACACGCGATGTTAGAATTTGAATTAGAGTATTATTTAAATCATTTTGATAAGAATGGAGTTGAATACAATCTATCTAATTTAGAATGGTTGGAACTGAAGAATCTTTCACAACAGACAGAACTAGTTATAAAGCCATCTGACAAGGGCAATAAAATAATAATTATGCATAATAGTCAGTATTTTAAAATGTGTTGGGATTTATTGAGTGATTCAACAGTTTATAGTGTAGTTCATCAGGATGCCATTGAACAAGCTAAAGTTAAATACATTAATTTAATTCACAAATGTCTTCACCTAGGATTCTGGTTAGATAAAGATGTGAAAGGGAAATTTAGTTTAAGGGATACTGGACCAGCATATTTTTATTGCCTCCCTAAAATACACAAAGACCCAGAAAATCCACCAGGCAGACCGATTGTGTCTGCAAGGAAATATTTTTTGCACAACCTAGGTGTAGTGTTGCATAAAGTGTTGTTAAAGGAAGTTGTCTGTCTTCCTTCTTATATTAAAGACTCTTTTGACTTTTTGGATAAAATAAAGTCAATTATGTGGAATAAAAATATGTTTTGGGTCACGTTAGATGTTAAGAGTCTTTATACAAATATTCAGCATAAATATGGCCTAGAGGCGTTGTATAAGATTATGGGAGATAAGCCATTAACTCATTATGTGCTTGATTTGACACAATTTTGTTTAGAAAACAATTATTTTTGTTTTGACAACTTGATTTTTCAACAGAAGCAGGGAACAGCAATGGGTGCTCCCTTTGCACCTATGTATGCAAATATTTTCATGGGTCTTGTAGAAAGAGAATGTATCTATAATAATGAAGTTGTACAAAAATATGTTAAATTGTATTATAGATTTATTGATGACTTAATATTTTTATGTGAAGGAGGTAAGAATTATGTACAAAACTTTGTCCAAAAGATTCAACGAAATAGATTTAATATTTGTTTTAATGGGTTACAGTGTGGACACACAGTTCATTTTTTAGATATAAATGTACAGGGCATTGATGGTCAACCCATCTTAACTAGCTTACATAGAAAGTTTGGAGAGCCACATGGTTTTTTGAAAGCTGAAAGTTGCCATCCCTTTCATGTTATTAATGCTTTACCATATGGGGAATTCTTAAGAATTTCACGTTTATGCAATACTGATGAGATATTCTTTAAAGAGGTTCATGAAACTAAAAAGATGTTTTTGAGAAGAAATTATGATAAAAAGTTAGTTGAAAATGATATTGATAAAATTATTAAACTTAGATATGATAGATTTAATAAACAAAAAAGCAGAGATCATGTTATATCTAATAAAACTATTAATTGTGTAGATAATTTATTTATAGTGTCTAATATTTGTAGCAATATGATCAAATCAAATATATTACATTTTTGGGAATTTTTAGACAACTTTGATGAATTAAAGAATTTAAAGACAAAAAAATTATTTTTTTCTTATACAAAAGGCAAAAGCATTAAAGATTTTGTTGTACGGACTAGGTTTTCTAAATTGATTGTGAAAATACCCATCCAGTTAACTATTTTGGGTACTTTTCTATGTGGAAAATGTCAAGCTTGTTCATATATACATAGAGCTTTCTTTAAAATTAATAATAAAAATTTTAATTTAGAGGGCTTATATAGCTATAGAACTAATAGGGTAATCTATGCCCTCAAATGAGGTTGTAATAAATTTTACATCCGTCAAACTAAAAGAATGTTTAAGGTTAGACTTTTAGAACATCTGAGGGATATAAGAAATAAAAAAATGGAGAGCCCTTTAGCCCTACATTTTTGTGAATTTCACAATGGCAGTAGTGAGAGTTTAAAAGGTACCATTTTACAACAGGTAGCTAAAATGGAACCTGATGAATTAGTTGTGGGTAGATTACTTTTAAAGAAGGAAACTACTTTTATTTTAAAATATGACACTTTAGTACCTAGAGGTTTGAATACAGAATGCAATTGGAAGAATGTTATTTAGCTTTTAGGTGCATATCAATTTTATTGATTAATTGTTTAATTATGTAATTGAATGATTTTTGTGACTATATAAAGTGTGTTTTAGTACTGTTAGTTTACTCCTTGAAGGCTTACTGTGGCCGAGGTGCTAGAGAGAGAGATAAGAGAATAAAGCTGCTTTTGGATCCTGTGCTGACTCCTGTTGTTTTGCTGTGCTGGTTTGCTGTGTTCAACGTTGTTGCTGCTCTCCTCAACCTGTTCCCTATTCTCACTACAGATCACAATGTTGCCTGCAAGCATCATAGTCCACAGGGACTCCTGTCTGATCTCGTCTGTCAACCTGTCCATCACCATTGTAAATAAGAAAGGTCTCGGAGCTGATCCTTGATGTAATCCCACCTCCAACTTAAATGCATCTGTCACTCCTACCGCAGACCTCACCACTGTCACACCACCCTTGTACATATCCTGTACCACTCTTACAGACTTCTCTGCCACTCCTAACTTCCTCATACAACACCACAACTCCTCTCTAGGCACCCCATCATACGCTTTCCCTAAGTCCACAAAAGACACAATGCAGCTTTTTCTGACCTTCTCTATACTTCTCCATCAACAATCTCAGAGCAAACCTTGCATCTCTACTGCTGTTTCCTGGCATGAAACCATACTGCCGATCACTAATCATCACCTCCCTTCTTAACCTAGCTTCCACTACTCTTTCCCATAACTTCATTGTGTGACTGATCAGTTTTATCCCTCTGTAGTTACTACAGCTCTGCACATCACCCTTATTCTTACAAATCAGTACCAAAAAAACTCCTCAGGCATCCTCTCACTTTCCAAGATTTCATTATTAAACAATCTGATTAAAAACTCTACTGCCATTTTTCCTAAACACCTCCATGCTTCCACAGGTATGTCATCTGGACCAACAGACTTTCCAGTCTTTACCCTTTTTGTAGCTGTCCTTAGTGCCTCCTTGCTAACCATTGCACATCCTGATTCACTATCCCTACATCATCCAACTTTCTCTCTCTTTCTCATTCTCTTCATTCATCGGCCCCTCAAAGAACTCTTTTCATCTGCTCAACACACTCCGCTTACTTGTGAGTATGTTTCTGTCATTATCCTTTATCGCCCTTACTTGCTGCACATCTTTCCCAGCTTAGTCCCTCAGTCTGTCCAATTGGTACAGGTCCTTTTCTTTCTCCTTAGTTTCTAACCTTTCATACAACTCTCTATATGCCTTATCCTTAGGCACCTCTCTCTTTGCCATGCGCCTCATCTCCTTATACTCCTGTCTACTTTTTTCATCTTTCTGACAATTCCACTTCTTGTTCTCCAACCTCTTTCTCTGTATACTCTCCTATACTTCCTTGTTCCACCACCAGGTCTCCTTGTCCTCCTTCCTCTGTCCAGATGTCACACCAAGCACCTTTCTAGCTGTCTTCCTTACCAGCTCTGCTGTAGTTACCTAGGTATTTGGTAACTCTTCACTGCCACCTAGTGCCTGTTTTAACTCTTCCCTGAACTTCACCTCACTATCACCCTTTTTCAGTTTTCACCATTTGATCCTTGGCACTGTCCTCACACTACTTCTCCTCTTCTTGATCATGAACGTCATCCTACAGACCACCTTACTATGCTGCCTAACTACACTTTCCCCCTGTCACCACTTTTCAGTCTCCAATCTCCTTCAGACTGACCTTTCTGCATATGATATAATCCACCTGTGTGCATCTTTCTCCACTCTTGTACATCACCCTATGCTCCTCCCTCTTCTTAAAATACGTATTCACCATAGCCATGTCCATCCTTTTCACAAAATGCACTACCATCTGATCTTCTACATTCCTCTCTTTAACACCACACCTACACATCATTTCCTTATCCCTCTGTTCCCTTCACCAACCTGCCCATTGAAATCCATTCCAATCACCGCTGTCTCATCCTTTGGTGCACTCACCACCACTTCATCCAACTCACTCCAACATTTTTCTTTCTCATCCATTGCACACCCAACTTGCAGAGCATATGCACTAACAACATTCATCATTACACCATCAATTTCCACTTTTATACACATCACTATGACACTCTTTTCACCTCCAAAACACTCTTGGCATACTGTTCCTTCAGGATAACCCCTACCTCATTTCTCTTCCCATCCACACCCTGATAGAACAATTTGAGTCTGCCTCCAATACACCTGGCTTTACTCCCCTTCCATCTGGTCTCTTGCAATCACAATATATCAACCTTCCTTCTCTCCATCATATCAGCTAGCTCTCTCCCTATACCAGTCATACTGCCAACATTCGAAGTTTCTATCCTCACTACCACAATCCTAACCTTCTTCCACTCTTCCTGCCTTCAGGCATGCCTTCCCCTTCTTCTTCTCCCTTGGTCAACAGTAGCCTAATTTCCACCAACATCTTGTTGGCTAACAGTACTGGTCGCAGTCACTGTTAACCCGGGCCTCGATCTGTATTGTTGTCCGCATATGTCATTTGGTAAAAGTTTTACACCAGATGCCCTTCCTGATCTTGAGAGTACTTGTGCTTATTTTAGTGACGCCTTAGCCACTAAGAAAAGTCTTGCTGATAGGATTTCACTCTGCCATTTATATTAGCATTGATTTTACTCAGTATAATTGGATATCCTCGGAGCCTGATAGCAACTGGCTGGTGGCAGCATCGTTACCTTATTGTCTGGGGATAAGGGGGCAGAGCTAGTAAATCTGTGCCAGCCTTACCCAGGAATGTGCATGTGTGTGTGTGTGTGTGTGTGTGTGTGTGTGTGTGTGTGTGTGTGTGTGTGTGTGTGTGTGTGCGCGTGCAAATTAAATACCCAGGTGTGGGTGTGTCAGTTACTTGGAATTGGGACACAGTGCTCCAAAGCGAGTCTTGTTTGGGATCTGGAGAGTCCAGTTCTATGGTCTGGAACATGTTCCTGGTGTGCTCTTGGGGGAAACTGTGCTTGATGCAGAGAGCTGCATTTGAAATTACTGTATCAATCATCCCTGATTTAGTGACTGCCTCTCACCTGTGTCAGTGGTGAGGGTTAAGGCTCCTTGATTAGTGAGCTTGGGTAAAGAAGGCCTGTCACATACTGGTGTCATAGCAGTGGGATTTTAATTGAACTTCAGTACCCTTTGGACAGTTGTCATTGAAGGTGTATGTACTCTCAACAGCCACAAGGTAAACATTCAGAGTTTCAGTTTTACAACAGTTTTATTTATTTTTTGTTAGTCAGTTAGTTTAATCAGGGAAAGCAGGCAAAGATGTCAGCAGAAGATTATAGCAAGTTGACAAAGAACCAGTTGGCCAGGGTGCATGAAGCCAGAGGACTGGTGCATGACAACTTGACTAAAAGGATATGATTTCAGCTATAATCACAGCTGCAGCATGGTCCAGCAACCAGGGAGACAGCCAGTTCAGTGATGGGAATGTTTAACCTTTGGAAACAGGACAGTTCACTTTTTCCTCAGAGGACTTAAAAATTGATCTGGAGTTAAAGAGACTTAAACTGGAAGCTGAAGAAAAGGAGAAACAGCATCAGCATGACCTGGAGTCAAAATGCTTAGAGACCAAAGAGAGACTGCAGCATTTGGAGATCAAAGAAAAAGAGAGACTGCAGCATTTAGAGACTGAATAAAATGAGAGACTGCTGTGACTGAAGGCTGAAGGGAAAAAAAAGAAGCAGTGACAACATGAAAGGGGGATGTTGACTCTTCATCAGTATCATGGAGGTAATGGGAAAGGGAATAACTGGACCACAGAAGCAATAAAAGTCAGTAAATTTCTTCCACAATTTGCAGAGAGGGTTGACTTTGATACTTTTATTCATATCTTTGAAAGCGTATGTAAACAGTATAATGTTAACCAAGAGCTCTGGGTACAGTTCCTGACACCCTTACTCCATGGTAAAGCTGTAACTGCTGTTTCTAAATTGTCTGATACAGATTGCTTAAACTATGATAGAGTGAAACAGTGGGCCAGATTCAGGAAGGCTTACACGGAGTTTAAGAGTAGTGTAAGCCTCCGTGTAAGCCTCCTGATTCAGCAACAGCCCAAATCTCCGTGTAAGAGACAGCTAACACGTCTCTTACATGGAGTGGGCGTGGAAATGCTCAATACCGCATTTGCAGCTGACAGATATGCAAATGAGGTATGTGAGCGATCCACAAAGCCCAAACCAGTCCGTGTAACGGACGTGTTAGCTGCAGAAATGTACTCAGCTGACAACTGAGTACATTTCTGCAAAATTAAAAACGGAGCTATGTCAGCACCAAATAAAGGGTGCATTTGTTACAGTAAGCATGCCAATGGCCAAATATGTGGCCATTGGCATGAAAAGTGTTGCAAAAATAAATTATATAACTTTTTTTTTTCCACGGGATTTTTGTGTTTAACTGCAGCGCACACCCACGCAAACGGGGTGCGCTACCTAAAACTAAAAACCGAAGCTTATAAGCCCACAATTGTGGGATTTATGTATTACATGGAATGTCAATGGAGGGACTTGCAGACTAAAAAAATATGGCCTCCGTTTAGTGGTTGTCAAGCGGGGAAGCTCCGTGTAAGATATGTAACTAAGCATTACTAGGCAATCCTATGTAAATGAGGGTTACAATACTGAATCACACTGCCACATAGGTAATGAGCACTTTCTGAGTAGTGTAAGAGTTAGAGAAGGGGGAGGAACAGAGTAAGAGGTAGGTGACATCACGGGGGGGAAGGATAGAAAGAAATGTACCAGATTGGAGGGCAATGTAAGGTAACAGATGACAGACAGACATCAGGGAGGGAGGTGTGTCCCAACAGAACACTAGGAAAGTCAAGAAATTGAGGGCATACGCTATCCCTACACTCTAAGTTTCTTGATATACGTGCATGCGCGCGTGTAAGGCAGGTTCTACATGTGGGAGCGTGTTGCAAACTGTTTACAACGGTTTGCGTGGGCGTGCACGTGTGTAAGGCAGTGTGCGCGCGTTTTAGCATGAATCAGCCTAGCTAACACCGTGTAAGGATGTGTGCGCGCGTGTAACACTGTGTAGGGATGTGTGCGTGCGTTTAAGTGACTGTGAGCGTGTTTAAGCTGGTGTGCACATTGCTCCCCCTCAGGAAACAGAGAGGAAACAGGAAACAACCAAAATACAGGGAAACTGCCAGGGAATACTGCCGGAGTTAATTGGTGGAAACAATTACAAGCAGGCAATTACACAGGCAGACTAGAAGCCCAGCCCAGCACTTAAAACACAACAAAGAGCAGTGAAGGCTGTTTCTCACAAGAGATACTGCCAGAAGCTAAGCTATCAGAATTGAAAACTGAAATAAAGCTGAACTCAGAGCAGAAATAATAATCAGGCATAGGCGAATTGCTGAGGGTGGTGACAATGCAGATGCTGACAGACAACCCAGAGTGAGGAGAAGGAGAAGAGTATACAGGCCCAGGGTCACCTACCATGGGTTACATGAGCTGGAGATAGTAGAGCGCTATAGAGTGGACAGAGAGCTCCTGCAGCAGATTGTTGAGCTGTGCAGGCCACACCTCACTCACAGAACCAACAGAGGGGAACCCATCCCAGTGGAAACCAAGGTATGTGTTGGCCTAAGAATACTAGCAACAGGTACCTTCCAGAGACCAACTGGTGATATGATGGGGATATCACAGGCATCAGCCTCCAGGGTACTGCACCAGTTCCTGGATGCCATGTCACCACATGTCAGTGATCATATATATGTCCCTAATGACCGTGAAGTTGTGGCCAGCAATATGCGTCTCTTCCAGCAAATAGCGGGATACCCTGAGGTGCTGGGTGCAATAGACTGCACGCACATACGCATCAAAGCACCAGCCAGTGAGCGGGGTAGAGTCTACATTAACCGCAAGGGATACCCCTCCATCAACTGCCAGGTCGTGTGTGATGCCCAAAGCATAATAATGAATGTGTGTGCTGGCTGCCCTGGGAGCTACCACGATTCCCACATCTGGCATCTGATGCAGCTGTACCAATCATTTGCCAATGGGGACTTCCCACACGGACACCTAGTGGGGGATGCAGGTTATGCACTTGAGCCGTGGCTGATGACACCCATCAGAAATGCACACACACCTGAACAGGAATGCCATAATGAGGCACACGCACAAACACGTAATATCATAGAGCGTGTGTTTGGGCTGCTCAAGTCACGGTTCCGGTGTCTGGACACATCTGGTGGAGCTTTGCAGTACACACCAACTACATGTACCCAAATGATCATGATATGTGCTATGCTACATAATATGATCCTGGAAACAGCTGCAGCAGGACCAGCACAGGGCTGGGCCAAACATCCCCCACCATTGCCAAGGCCACCACAGGCAGGGGGTGACTCGGAGGAGGAACAACCTGACCTTGTCCCAGTAGGCAGAAGGAGGCGTGCCCAGTATGCCCTGGCCTTGGCAAAGAGGCAACGATAGCACATACGCTTGGTCAGTAGGAACACTGGGACTGATACCCGCTCTGACTCACTCATACAGTAACAGGGATGCCTAACATGACACAACCTGCTTCCAAATGTACAGGGAGTGTAGTATGTGTATTCGACAGAGGTGGCCCTGCAGCACCACCTGAGGCATGAATGTCATGTGTTAAGTAATGTAATATCATGTACAATATGCACACCTGAGGACCCCAACTAACATCCATATCCATGCATATGACCCTTACGGAAACAGCTGCACGTCATACAGTGATGTACATGTGCAAAAACATGGAACAAGATACAAAATGAGGGTGTCTAGCAATAAATAGCATGGATAACCACACACCCATGTTTGTACCACAACAAGAAGCAACATGGAATAGCCATGGTCAAAAACCAATGGCTAAAACCGACTACTACTATATAGCCTGCTGCAGACCACTGTCCTAATAGCAGGAACTGCCCCAGGCCTATGTCCATAGGTTCATACTAGGCTATCTGCCCTAGGGCATTAATAAGCCTAGCCCAGAGTTTTGTGGCTTCTGCCACCCCTGCAAGTTGATGGATAATATGCCCATTATTTTGCTGTGCCTCTGTCAAGCAGTGATACTGAGGTTATCCCTGGGGTATACCTGCAATCTCCCATCCATTGGTCAAGATCTCACTTGAACAAAGCCAGTGAGGTGCTCAGCCCCACATGTACCAGGATGTTGTTCCACAGCATATGGACTCTCTGGGTGATGAATCTGTCCCTCCAGCACATCCTATTAATATCTGTGTTGAGGTTTAGGTCTCCTGCCCTTGTAGTTCTGATGGATGTAGAGGTCTTGAGGTGAAGCATGTTCATAAATTCTGGGTTGGACATAGCCTTGTATGTCAGGCACAGGTCACCTCTGAGCAGTCAGTAAGTGACTGAATACAGCTGGAATCCCTTCAGTCGGGCAGCATAAGAAATATGTTTGAGACCCTTTCACCTCCTGTCGAGGAATTTGTGGGCCCATCCAATCTGAATGGGGCAGTGTATGCAATCATTGGTGTGATGAGTACAGGGGAACGATGACCTCCTTGATCTAGATGTGAATCACTGCATGATGAGGTGGCCAATGTAGAAGGCCTTCCAAACTACCCTGGCAATGTGAGTGTCAAGCAAAGGTCACTGTCAACCTGGGTGCCCAGGTCCCTGATAACCTCGTTGTGCTTAGAGGATTGCCACCTAGATGGGAAGTAGTGGTAACCTTGTTCTTCCTGAAGGGTATGGCTATGCATTGTTTAGTGTTTAATGTAAGGCCATGGCCGTGGCACCAGTTATCTGTGTCTATGAGACCCTTCTGAAGGATGTCTGTGTCAGATGGGTTTCCAGCTATGCTTCCCAGTTTGCAGTCATCTTCAAACTTTGTCAGCCATAATCCTCCTGTGTTTGCTCGTACTTCTGAAAAGTAGATACTGAACAAATGTGGGCCCAGGACTGAGCCCTGTGGGACACCACTTGTGACAGCTCTGGAGTGTGAACTGGCACCAGCAACTTTGACCCTGTGTGTTCCGTCACTTAGCCAGTTTGCAACCCATGCTGTGATGTATGGGTTCACAATTAAGCTGGTGATGTTTTCAATGATACCTGAGTGGGGTATTGTGTCGAAAGCCTTTGCCAGGTCAAGGTAGGCTGTGTGGACTGCCTTGCCCACGTCAATGGCCTGGGTGAGTGTTTTGAAAAAGTCAACCAAGTTTAAAAGGCATGATCTGCCCTTGACAAAGCCAAACTGGATTGGATCCAATGTCTGCAAGTCCCCTATGTCTTCATTTAGAATTCCCATTATGATCCTCTCCATAGCTTAGCAGAACAGGCTTGTCAAGCTGATGGGATGGTAGTTTCTGGGGTTGGTGGAGGCACCTCCTTTGTGAAGTGGGTCCACCATTGCTGTATGCCACTCCTTGGGAACATATCCTGAGGTGAGGCTAAGATTAAACAGCTGCCCTAACTGCGGGTGTAATTACTCATTGAGTTCATGGAGCACACAACTGGGGACACCATCTGGTCCCATGGATAAAGTGTTTTCTGCCTTGGATTGAGCAGTTCCCACCCCAGCAGTGGAGATGTTTGGGGCTATAATCCTCTGGTGTACACACCCCCCCAGTTGGGGGGGGGGAATCTGCACTGAACCTGTCAGTCAGTATGTTGCCAATGTCTGTAGGTGCAGTGATATCAACATTATTCTGAACTAAGTCTGAGCATATCTGGGAGGTTCCTCCCAGGTTTCAAACATAGGTAAAAAAGGCCTCATGATTGTCCCTGGAGTCCTGAGTGGGTTTACTCTCAAAACATGCCTCAGATGATTGTATGGGGAACCCAGTGTTTTACTCACAATGAGCAGGGTGCCTTCCCCACGGATTACGCTCTATCTTGTAGTAGCTCCTTCCTTGTGTTGTACAGCTTGTTTATGGCTAGGGTCCACCAGACTGGATGCTTGCCTGTGGTACAAAGAGTCATTATTATTTGGGATTGCCTGAACCATGCAGTCCTGGAGGTGCTGGTAGAAGGCATTTCTAAGTGATACAGTGGCTTGGGCAATGGTGTCTGCTGGTCTGGGGGCCTTGAAAGAGACCACACCAGTCCTCAGAAATGTGAAGTCGGCATTTGAGAAGGTCTTCACTGTTTCATTTCCCATCTGGGGTGTGGGTGGGATGTGGACTCCCACTGAGAATAGTCCATGATCTGATCTCACCAATGATGGGTATATGTCTGGTGTTGAACAGTGTGACCCCATGTTCGTGAGGATGTGTTCTAGTATGTTGCCTCCACTTGAGGGGATTGGGACCAGTTGTTCCATGGCATTTCAGTGTATGAACTCTTGGAACCTTTGTGTTAGAGTGTTGTGGCATGATTAGTGATCCCAGTCTATATGTGGATAGTTGGAATCACCCAGTAGGATGGTGTTTGAGATACATTTATCCCCTTCAGTGTTTGCAGGATAGCTGTGTGAGGTACCTGAGTTTGAGCGGGTGGCATGTAACATGCTACAAACTGCAGAGAAGTCTTGCCTACGGTCATTGGCACCTGGATGGTCTCTGATGCATCGTGTGTTGCCACCAACCATGAGGTGAGGGTGTCCTTGATGAATATGGACACCCACCATCCTTCTTGGTGTTGTCGGGATGCTGGTGCCGGAATGCATGATATGAGGTAACACCCGATAGTGCCGGGGTGCTGTCAGAAGCTGTGAACCAGGTTTCAGGCACAGCACAGACATCAATGTGCTACATACTGAGAAGGGCATAGAGTGTGTGCAGCTTGAGGTTGAGACCTTGGGCATTGAGCAGCATTACCCTTAGTGTCTTTCCTTTACTGTGTTCTAGGGTGGTAGGTGTAGAATCTGAGTCTTGCATAAAAAGGCACAATGGGGGTGGCAAGAGCATCATCTGAAATCCGGAAGCCCAGGGGTGACAGGTGCAAGCCGTTCCTTGCAAATCACCATGGCCTGTCCAGCATGTCATCCCAGGCAGACAGACATTGGACCCCCTTAGAATGACACCATAGTCTAAGCAAAATACTACAGCTGATCATCTTGTCTCTGTTTATGTGGCATCATACTTGGTGAAGGTAGGATACTGCCGAAGGTCAGGGTCATACCTGCCTGGCCTACATAATCAGAGGGATCCTCTATGTCTCTTTCCATGTAGTCCAGGGAGGTACATCTCAGGTCGTTCACACCAGCGTGGATTATGACTGGGTCAGACCTGTACTTGCAGTTTAGTGACCTGAGTGCTTGAATTATGTGGTGGATTCCAGTGCCCGATAGGCAGCTTACTGTGACCTCCTCTGTACCTGATCTGGTGAGTGGGACATCAGTGTGTCTGACTACGGAGTCACCTATGACAAGTGTGTCCGGCATTGTGTTTGGCCTTAAGGGCTGTGACTGTTTGGCACACCAACTCTGTGGTCAATGTGTTGCATGTGCTGTGCCCTGTGGAGGCAGTTGTGTGAGTGTCTGTTGTGGTGGCCAGCGCCATTCTGGTAGACTTCTGATCAGAGCCTCCGAGAGTGTCTCTGTGTGTCTATGTGTATGATCTTAAGTTGTGACAGTGCCATGTGAGACTGGATTAAAGATGTGTGTGTGGTTACCTTCACCCTCTCTCTGGTCTTGCTAGTCCTATGTTGAGAGAGCTCAGCCTCCACTTTGGCTATATAGTTGCATCTCTCACATGTATGTGTGTTTTATGGCAGAAGGAGACGGTTGTCAGTGTACATGAGGCAACTGTAACAGTGCCTCAATATTCCCAGGTTCACCAGCTGAGCAGGAGAGGACACTAGCAACTGATCCCTAGACATGCTAGAAGGAATAGACAAAACAATGTTGGAATACAGGGAGATATCAAGCCCCCAAGCCACATCATACTGTTTGATTGACAATAGCTACACATACACCGGTGTTTCATAGTGTCATAGTGTACTACTAGGCTATCTGCCCTAGTGCATGTATAAGCCTAGCCATAGTGATGTGGCTAATGCCACCACTTATAGTGGTAATAAGTGTACAGAATAGATTCTGAATATTGTGCCTCTGACTTAGTAGTGACACATTATGACCCCCACGTAATTGAATAACATGACTGTGTCTCTGACTAGTCTGTGCCTCTGTCTCATATGCAGTTGTCCAGATGTCTCCTGAAGAGAGTCAGTGAGGGACTCTGTCAAACATGAACTGGGATACTCTGCTAGAGTGTGAGATGCTTCTGAGTTATGACTCTGTCCCTCCAGCATGTCCTATACATGTATGTGCTGAGGTTGAAATACTCAGCACTCATGGCTCTGGTGGATTTGGATTGCTTGCAGTGGAGTATGTCCACCAAATCCTGATTGGACATGGTCTTGTATGTCAGGCATAGGTCACCTGTAAGTATGTGGTATGACACTGAACAAAGCTGGACTTCCTCTATTCTGGAAGCATATGACATGTGTTGAAGAACCCTGATCTTCATGGTAGGTACTTTTCGGGTGCAAAGGTGCAAAAGGCAGGATCTGCCCTGTACAAAGCTGAACTAGGTGGGAACAAGGGTCCGTAGGTCAGTAATGTGTCTGTGTAAGAGCTCCATGACTCCTCCCATATCTTTGCAGACAAGGCTGGTTAAGCCTGTGTGGTGGTAGTTGCCATGGTCTGTGGAGGCATCCCCTTGTGGAGTGGGACCACTGTTGCCGTATGCCAGTGTTCAGGTACATATCCTGTAGCAAGACTAAGGTTAAATAGCAGTTGTATATATGGGTCCAGCCCCTTCTGGAGTTCACATAGCATGCAACTGGAGATACCAGCAGGTCCCATGGATGCTGTGTACTTGTCTTTGCTGAGTGTGGCTCTCACATGGACATCCAAGATGACAGTGAGGTTACATACAGCAGTGATAACTATCTTGTTCTGGGGGTGAGGGAGGTAAATCGCACTGAAGCTGTCCGGAATGTTGCCAATATCTGTCAGGTCACTGGAATATATGTTGTTGTGTACCAACTCTGAGCATATCCGAGGGTTCACAACCAGGTGTCTGACATAACTGAAGAAAGCAGTGTGGTTACCTTCATTGTCTTTGGTGATTTATGTCCCCAAGTTGACCCTGCATGTCTTTATGAGATAATGTAGCTTTCTACTAGTGCTGATCACAGCTGTCTTCCCTTTTGGAGATGTAGCTCTGTCTTGCATTAGTAACCCTCATCTGTCATACAGTTTGTTTATGGCTGGGGTCCACCAGACAGGACACTTTCCCTTTGTGGAGTGGGTCCTGTTTTCAGTTGTGATTGTATGGTCCATGCTGTCTGACATCTAGCTAAGGGGAGGTCATTCTGGTTCTGCAGTTATCTTTCATCAGCATTAGAAATGACCACAACAGCCCCTGTGGGGTGTACCTCATGCACACACATCCAGCACCTGTAAAGTCCACAACAGTACCTCACCAGGAGTATGACAGAGCTGGAACACATGTAATGTGTAGTCTGATTAAACAGAGTGCAGCTCCACATACTGCCATGCTGTCCACCCAGATGCAAGCTGTGCCTGATGTAGAAAGCCATGTCCAAGCTGGAATCAATGCACATGCTGCACCTTGTACAATCTGAATGGCCAGCAGCTATGCACATGAGGGACCTGAACCCCACCTCTGACACATATAGGACAGGCTGTACTGCATTATCCAAAACACAGAAGCCACCACCACCCATGAGTAAACTGGCAGTACAGGTTGTCCATAGAGACACTGGTTGAGTCCCGTCAACAGGAATCCTAATGAGTGGATGGGAGATGGGAGGTTTACCCTGGGTATCAATGTTATGTCACAGGTAGACAGAGGCACAGTATACTAAACAAGACATATGACATGTCGAACTACGCTTACAATGTGTTGATGGACAAACACATTCTCCGACTAGCATTAGGTCAAGATACCTTTTGAACACAGCCAGCAAGGTGCTCTGCCTCAAATGGACCAGGATTGTATTCCACAGCATAGGAGTCTCCAGTGATAACTCCATCCCTCCAACATGTCCAACATACATCCCTGCTAAGGTGTAAGTCACCTGCACTAGTGGTTCAGGTGGATCTTCTGAGTCTGAGGTGGAGCATGCCCAATAATCTCTGTTTGGACATGGCCTCGCATGTCAGGCACATGTCACCTCTAAGCAGATGGTATGTGAGTGAATAGAGTGTGAGTGTCGTCAATCTGGCAGCATATGACAGCTGTTGGGGTTCCTTGATCCTTTAGGTGGGGACAGTCAGGGTGTCTCCAATTGCTGCAGATGTTGTGTGAGATACAGCCAGAATAGGGCATTGACTCGATCACCGGTCTGATAAGTGAAGAGTACAGGGAACAATGACCCACTAGATCTGGATGTGAATCCCAGCCTGATCAGGTGGGCAATGTAGAAGGTCTTCCTAGCCACTTTAGCAATGTGAGTCTCAGAAGAATGGCGACTGTTAACCTGGGTCCCCAGGTCCATGATAACCTCCTCTGTGCTTAGAGGATTGCCACCTATATGGTAGCTTGGGGTCACCTTGCTTTTCCTGAAGGGTATGTCTACACATGTTGTGCACTCTGACTTCAGGCCATGGCCCTGGCACCAGCTATCAGTTACTGTGAGTCCCTTCTGAAGGATATCTGTGTGTGATGCACTGTCCACTATGGTGCCCAGTGTGCAGTCATCTGCTAACATTGTCATCCAAAGTCCTCCCATGTTGGCCTGTACTTCTGGGAAGTACATGACAAACAATGGGGCCAAGGACTGAGCCCTGTGTGACACCACCTGTGACCAGCCTGGAGTCTAACATAGTGCCAGCAACTCTAACCCTGTGGGTCCCGTCCTTAAGCCAGTTTGCAACCCATCTTGTGACATATGGGTTTATATTTCAGTTGTTAGGGTTTTCCACAATACCTGAGTGGGGTATTGTGTTGAAAGTGTTTGCAAGGCCAAGGTAGGCTGTATGGACTGCCTTTCCCCAACAATGGCCTAAGTGACCAATTTAAAGATGTCAACCCAGTACAAAAGGCATGATCTGCCCCTGACCAAGCCAAAATGGGATGGGTACAATGTCTGCATGTCCCCTATATCTTTGTTTATGAGCTCAATTATGATCCTCTCCATAGATTTGCAGACTACACTTAAGCTTATGGGGCAGCAATTAACAGGGTCTGTAGAGGCACTGCCTTTGTGCAGATGTGCACAACTGGACCCTAACCAGGCTGTTGTGCACACTATGGAAATGTAAAGCAGTGATAGGACTAAAGGCCAGGATACTGACCACCACAGTGAAAGTACTGGAACACTACACTAGACAGTGCTACAGTGTTAGGTCAGTATGAACGGATGTTGACAATTGTGTGCAAAGTATCCCATGCAAAACCTGCAGGCACAGTATACTCCCTGTTTTGTTCACACAAAAAGCATTCGGACAGTAACTACACAACATGGCACAGAACACACAACCATAAACTTCAGGTATTTGTTGAAGGTCACACTCATCCACAAATGTGATGGGCTGCAGAGTTCAACATATGTAAAGCCCAGACTGGGCATGCTCACACACTTAGATAAATGAGACATCTTTCACACAACATGCCACGGGAAGGCTGAACTGGGCATGCTCACACACTTGGTCCAAATGTTACCCCTAGCAAATGTGAAAACACACCAGAGGATGCTCATCCCTCTTTCTAGACACTGATCATGTAAGCACCCTATAAGTATATTGGAGAAAAGGATTCTCTCAGTAATCCGAATAGCGCGCCGTGCTAATGCGTCCGTCTCTAGTGTCATAACATAGTTAGGTAGGGGTTTAAATCCAGCAAGTGTGTGTGAAGGGGGGTAAGTGTGTATGAAAGAAACATCCCTTTTGGCAACTGGGAAAACACACCACAGGATGATCATTCCACTTTCTAGACTCTGATGATGTCAGCACCCTATAAGTATATTGGAGAAAAGGATTCTCTCTGCAATCCGAATAGCGCGCCGCGCTAATGCGTCTGTCTCTAGTGTCATAACATAGTTAGGTAGGGGTTTGAATCCAGCAGGTGGCAAGTGTGTGTGAAAGGGGGTAAGTGTGTATGAAAGAAACATCCCTTTTGGCAACTGGGAAAACACACCACAGGATGATCATTCCACTTTCTAAACTCTGATGATGTCAGCACCCTATAAGTATATCAGGGGAAAGGAAATTCCCCAGTAATGCGAATAGCGCGCTGTGCTAATGCGTCCATCTCTAGTGTCATAACATAGTTAGGTAGGAGGTTTGAATCCAGCAAGTGGCAAGTGTGTGTGAAGGGGGGTAAGTGTGTATGAAAGAAACATCCCTTTTGGCAACTGGGAAAACACCACAGGATGATCATTCCACTTTCTAAACTCTGATGATGTCAGCACCCTATAAGTATATCAGGGGAAAGGAAATTCCCCAGTAATGCGAATAGCGCGCTGTGTTAATGCGTCCGTCTTTAGTGTCATAACATGGTTAGGTAGGAGGTTTGAATCCAGCAGGTGGCAAGTGTGTGTGAAGGGGGGTAAGTGTGTGTGTATGAAAGAAACATCCCTTTTGGCAACTGGGAAAACACCACAGGATGATCATTCCACTTTCTAAACTCTGATGATGTCAGCACCCTATAAGTATATCAGGGGAAAAGAACCTCCCCAGTAATGCGAATAGCGTGCTGCGCTAATGCGTCCGTCTCTAGTGTCATAACATAGTTAGGTAGGAGGTTTAAACCCAGCAGGTGGCAAGTGTGTGTGAAGGGGGGGTAAGTGTGTGTGTATGAAAAAAACATCCCTTTTGGCAACTGGGGAAAAAGGGGACACCCAAAAAAAAATTTT